>NC_034192.2:35725896-35863396 GCF_002021735.2 Oncorhynchus kisutch
CCATTCCAGCCATTACAATGAGCCCGTCCTCCTATAGCTCCTCCCACCAGCCTCCACTGATGCATCCTTACACACACTTTGATTTAGCAATAACATTTTCTCTCAGTTTTACCTGCAGCCTGAGTAGGCTATTTATCAATTAACATTATAACTGCATTTTGTTCCCCAAGAATAGATCATCTTCTAGGTTTACAGGAAGAGTAGCAGATACGCCATTGCTCCAGGCTGCTTATATATTACGGTAAACTAACCACTACTCGCCTTGCAATCATCTCAAACTCACTTTTATCCTCAAGCCTTTCTTTCTAGAGTACCCTCCCTCTCTCCGTTCCTCTCCTCTTCCCTGCCTCTCTCTGTATCCTCTCTCTCTTATCCTCCTTTACCTCTCTGCATCTTTTCTCTCCATTCAGGGAAAGGAAATAGCACATAAACACATTCAGTGTTATGAATTAAATGTGTAAAATAAATAATGTATTCTTCTGTTATTGGGTTTGCTTGTCATCCTTTTATGCAAACTGTGTTGTGAGGCGACTATTGAGTTGTGTTGCAGGCCCATTAAATTGGATTGTTGCCGCGGTTACATGACGTTTATTAAAATGTCCCTGGCTGGCTCTGCTCTGGCATGTGTTAAGTTGGTTATTTTTAGAGGGTGTTAATGGCTTACAAATTGTAGCGGGTTGTGGAACAGACGGCAGAACTTTGTAATAAGACTTAATGGAAGATGAACCTTTCAGATTTGCTCTGGTTTCAGAAGTGCTGTGTGATTCTCTCTCTCTCTCTCTCTCACTTTCTTTCTTTCTCTCTCTCTCTCTCTCTCTCTCTGTCTCTCTCTCTCTCTGTTTCTCTCTCTCTCTCTCTCTCTAGGTGTGCCATTCTCTTTGATCCTGCTCTCTCCCTTTTCTCCTCTTGTGTCTAGATAAGTAGCTGTTTATCAAACCAACCGGATGGAGAAAAAGAATGATACTAACATAGAAATGACTGTTAGCGCTTCGGGAAAGAGGGGAAAAGTTTTATTCCTCAGAACGCTGCTCCCATAGGGTGGCGCACAATTGGCCCGGCATCGTCCGGGTTTGGCCGGGGTAGGCCGTCATTGTAAATAAGAATTTGTTCTTAACTGACTTGCCTAGTTAAATAAAGGTTAAATACAATTAAAATAAAATTAATGTTTGCGGGAAAACATAAAGACGGCACGATGCTAGATCCTCATTTGAAAGCGTCACTCAGAGATGTGGATGTTTGTCTGGCACACGTATGCCAGACAAACGAAGAAGAAGGCTTTTAAAGGACAGGGACTCTGAAGAGGTTGTGGCCTTTCCCAGTCTATTGGTGATAACTATTGGTCAAGCGTAAGGGACAAAACATTGAAATGTACTTGTGCTACAGAAGATTGTTATAAGTGTGAATTCAAAGATTTGTTTGAGTGATTCGGCCTCTCCCATTCCTCTCTTTCTCTCTCCCGTCATATCCATCCCTCTCTCCCTCTCTCTCACACCTTGCTCTTTGTCTCTCTCCTGCATCCTCCGTCTCTCCTCCTCTCCATCCATCTCTCTCTCAGCAGGGTGCAGCCAGGCTGGTGGGGTGATATCTGCTGTGGAGCTGGCTGGCGGATCCTGGTGTGAGGTAGAATGAATGCGGACACAGAGAGAGCACAGTGTGTTTGTCTCTGGTTGCACTCTCATCTACGTGAGCCTCTGTAGCATTACAACAATAACACACCTCTCCTGCATTCATCAATAACACTAAAGACAACATGGCACAGATGTCAAACCATAATATTTATGATGAGACCGTGTTGAGATAGACTTAGGGGCCCTGCAAATGGAAGTTCAAAGATTTTCATTTTCATTTGACAAGAATACATTGTTTTGAAACGTGAACCTTGACTTTTATAATCAGATGGCGTGTCTTTGTATTGGTGAGTGTCCTGTGTGCGCACACACACACACACACACACACACACACACACACACACACACACACACACACACACACACACACACACACACACACACACACACACACACACACACACACACACACACACACACACACACACACACACACACACACACACACACACGCCCCCCTCCCCCCACCACACACAGACAATCAACTCCTCTCTGTTTCAGGTGTCTGTTGTTTCTCCCTCTGAGTTTCCAACTCATTTAACTTGATCAGTTCATTAAGGCCCCCTAATGAGTGCTTAATTCTGAGAGAGAGCAGATTGCCTCGACTGGCTCACAATCTAATTGGGAGGGGAGAGAGGGCAAACCAAAAAAGAAGAGAGAGAAAAAGAGAATGGGAGAAAGGGGAAGTGAGTGATGTGAAAAACAACTTTCAGAGATTCACAGAGACATGCTGATTGAAAACCAAGCAGACTGTGTTTTCGTGTGTGTGTTTGTGTGTTTTTTTGTGTGAGAAAGAGAGAGAAAGAGAGATATGAGCTCATGCTGTGTGTGTGTGTGGTGTGGGAGGGTGTTTTTAGGAACATATTGGTTCTCGTGAAACGAAAACATTCAATGAGACCATTTTGTGGATGGTTTCTATTCAGCGGTAATTGACCCTTGAACTAACTTTCAGAGAACCCTACCCGTTTCTCAGATACCAAGGTCACCAACGTCACACACACACATTCAACTCTGGACCCCCGTAAGGTCAGAGTTCCACCCCCCCCCCCCACCCCCACTAAAATAAAAAATAAAAATAGAATGCATCAGCCAGATAGCCACTCACAAAGAATAGACTACTGATTGCTGTCCATGGTGCTGAAATTGCTACATGTCTATGCGGCTGCCTTTCGAATCGATGAAAGGCTTTCTGTGGTGCCAGGGCATGTAGCCTATCGCTTTGCTTCTGCTAATGGATAAATATTTATTGGTAGAACTATTTGAACATAATTTTCATTTTCATGTTATGCCTAACATTTCACAAAGTTTTAAATGATGTTGCCAGGCTGCCATTTAGACTGCTGTCTGGCAGTAATAATGTCATTAATGTTTCAGTAATTCAAGTTGTAAATTCAAACATTGCAGATTGTAAAATGTATTTTTGATGCAACAGCATATTAATCAGCTACGGATAGATAAAAAAAAATCATATACAACTGTCCTGTACAGAACCTGCATGTTGTGAGCCTTCCTTCCACTCTCTCCCAGCTTGGATAAAATGGTTTTATGCACAAAAACAATCTATTAAAACTTGATGTCTGTGGTCTCATGGAAATCAAATGAGCATATTTTAAAAATCTGTCAGTTTAAGTTAGAGATATATAGATATTTGTTTGCATTGGGTGCGTCTCAATCTCAAAATGCGTCTCAATCCACAACATCCACCTATGTATCACTTCCGGATCTGCGGTAAAAGGTGACAGAGCTAGAGCGGTGTTTGTCAGACCATGAGACATCCAGAAAATCGGTCTTCTGACAAAATCATCTGTAGTGTACGAACGGTTCGGCTGCCTTGGAGGATCACATCGCTCACGTCCGAGTAGTCCTGGAATGCCTCCAAGCTAACCAACTGTTTGGCAAGGCTGAGAAGTTCCAGTTTCATCAGGAGACTGTCTCCTTCCTTGGCTACCAAATCAGCCCGCAAGGAGTGAAGATGGACGACAAGAAAGTAGATGCGGTCAGGTCATGGCCAGTCCCAACCACCATAAAGGGGTTACAACGGTGCTGTTTCATCAGGAACACCAGCTCCACCGCTGCTCCTCTCACCTCCCCATAGGTTGGTGTGGAGTCCAGCAGCTGACGAGGCCTTCAGCCTACTGAAGGGACTTTTCTCCTCCGATCCATTGCTTAAACACCCAGATCCCACGATATCCTTTGTGGTGGAGGTGGACGCTTCAGAGGTGGGTGTGGGGGCAGTTCTGTCTCAACAACAAGGTAAACCACAGAAATTGTATCTGTATGCGTATTACTCTAAGAAACTGTCCCCTGCAGAAAGGAATTAAGACGTTGGTGACCGAGAGCTCCTGGCGGGGAAGTTGGCATTAGAGGAGTGGAGACGCTGGCTGGAGGGCGCCAAGGACCCATTCATCATCCTCACTGACCATTGGAACCTGGAGTACATACGGACAGCGAGGAGGCTGAATCTGCACCAAGCAAGGTGGTCTCTTTTCTTTACAAGATTTGACTTCACGCTGACCTATTACCCAGGTTCAAAGAACACCAAAGCCAATGCCCAGTCCCGTCTCTACAATTCAGGAGAGGGTCCAGAATGCACCCATAGTCCCTTCCTCTCGAGTCGTAGCCCCTGTGGTCTGGGATGTAGATGTGGACATCCGCCAGACTCTGGAGAGGGAGTCCGCAGCCACTACCTGTCCTCCTGTGTGCATCTACGTTCCCACAGGGCGCACACAGCTGTCGTCGCTGGACATCTAGCTATTTCTCTCACTACCCAATCCATCTCCGAGAAGTATTCGTGGCCTACCTTGGCGCAGGACGTTAGTCGCTATGTCAACTCCTGTTCAGTATGTGCTCAAACGAAGTCCCCCCGTCACGCTCCAGCAGGGAAACTCCTTCCCCTGCCTCAGCGTCCCTGGTCTCATCTATCCATTGACTTTGTCACTGATCTCCCCTCCTCTGATGGTTTCACCACCATGTTAGTGGTTGTGGATAGATTTTCCAAATCCTGTCATTTCATTCCTCTCTCTGGTCTCCCTACTGCTCTCCAGATCACTGAAGCACTATTCCAGCAGGTTTTCCGGCATTATGGCCTTCCGGGGGACATTATCTCAGACCGTGGGCCCCAATTCACATCATGGGTATGGAGAGCCTTTATGGAGATGCTTGGGATCAAGGTCATTCTCATTTCTGGGTATAGGCCTCAGTCCAACTGGCAGGTGGAGAGGATGAACCCGGAGCTGGGGAGGTTCCTCAGGAGTCACTGCCAGGACCGGCAGGGAAGGTGGGCCCGATTCCTTCCATGGCGGAGTACGCCCAGAATTTGTTACGTCACTCCTCCACCGGGCTGACTCCCTTCCAGTGTGTTCTGGGTTTTCAGCCAGATCTGGCTCCCTGGACCTCGGGCCAGACCGAAGCTCCTGCGGTTGATGAGTGGTTCAGGCACACAGAGGAAGTGTGGAGCAAGGCGCGCGTGAGACCACAGCGCACCGTTCACAATCAGAAGGAGCAGGCAGACTGCCACCGCATTGAGGCGCCCGTGTTACATCTTGGGGATAATGTCTGGCTCACTACCAGGAATCTCCCACTCCGCCTGCCCTGCAAGAACCTGAGCCCCCAGTTTGTTGGGCCATTCGAAGTTCTCCGGAGGGTTAACGAGGCTACAACTTGCCAGTAACTACCGTATCTCACCTTCTTTTCATGTCTCAGGCCGGTGGTTCCTGGTCCCTTGGCTGATGCTGTCCCCCATGACACCTCTCCTCTCCCTCTGATCCCTACTGGACTCCCAACATCGTGGGGGTCGGGTCTAGTACCCAGAGGAGTGGTGTTGGATTCCAGTGGAGAACATTCTGCATCCCAACATCATCCATGATTTCCATCTTCGCCTGGACCGGCCCGCTCCTTGTCCTCGGGGCCGTCCCCCTGGCTGGTGTCATCCTGCGGCTGGAGCCGCGCGTCAAGGGGGTACTGTCATGACTACTCCCGCTCCTCCCCTCCAGTGTTTGACGTCACTGATTTACTAACCACCAGTCCTGGGAACCATCATTACGCACACCTGGCTTTCATCATTACACCCACCTGCGCTTCATCTTTAAGCACACCTGGACTCCATTACCTCACTCATTACCTCCCCTTTATGTGGAACTCCCTTAGGTTCCTTCCCCAGGCAGTATTGTTTCTTTTGTTCATGTCTAGACACTACTCCTACGTTGTATCGTTCCATGTTATTTGTTATATTAAACTTACCACTTGCACCTAACCTACGTTACACTATATGTGACTCACCACCTGGATTCGGTCTTATGTAGCAACATTAGAATTTATTTTTATTTTTTACATTGGATAAAAGTAGAGACTCAGAGCTACAAAATGGTATATCATTCACTGCATTTGAGGAAGCAATGGGAAAGTAATTCTGCTTTGAAAGTTGATCTTGTGACCTCACTTTTGAGAAAACTGTCTGTAAATGGTTTGGTATTACTAATGGAGAGCAATTCTTTGTCTACACCCATTCAGCATTGTTTACACCTTCTTAAGCCTTAGCCCCACCCATCTCTTTAAGGGTTGATCTAACCGTTAGGTACTAACTTGCCAGCTACTTACAGACATCTAAGAGAGAGAGAGAACAGCTCACTGAACATTACTCGCCCTATCGCTCAATCTGTGGTTTCGCGTTCAGAGCGCACACTGGATGCTCTGGGCAATAAGTAGGGTTGTTTCGAAAGCTCTGACCTCACAAATACAGTCAAACACCCATGCTAAATGGCAAAACATTGGCTAGCTACCTCAAGACACATAATGAAAGAACACCCCACTCTGACCAATTTACTCACCCTAGCAGAGCTGGTTAGGCTTTTTTCATGTTATCCAGAGCGTTGGTGACTGTAACATTTACTGACACCGGACATATTCAATGGGTGTTGAGCGTGAAAAAATGCATCAGTTATTCTGTGCTCTGGCACACTAAGACGAGAGTATTTTGTTAAGAAATGTAGCTAGATAGCTAGCTAGGTAAAAAATGAATCCCAACGCATGATGTAACATTAGTTAGCAAGCCAGCCAGCTAACATTAGCTAGCTTTCTAACAGTACACTTTAACTTGAAATTAAGATACTTTGTCAAAATTAGAGTGGAGTCTTTTGTTAAGACATGTTGCTAGCTAGCTAAACAATGGACCATAATTACAACTCATGACATTACTACCCTGCATGAATCTGCAGGTAGCTAACCAACCAGGTTCTATGGCTATGACTAGTCAAGCAAATGTGTCTGAGATATGAAGAATAAGATCATATGCATAACGTTAGCTAGCGACCCAGCCAGCTAACGTTAGCTAGCTAACAGTACATTTGAAATGAAACCACTTTCTGTCAACATTAGAAATGTGTAATATCTGAAAATCTCACCAGTATACATCATGGTTGGACACGTCTTCTGTCTGATGTCATGCATGGTTTCCTTAGTTTGACGATGTAATCCAGACTGGTGCTTTCTCCATCTCCTTAGCTATCATACTCGAATTCCACTGATTTCAAAACTCCGTCCTCCAGAAAGTGGAGAGCATACACATGACGTTAGCTAGTTAACAGTACACTTTACCTTGACATTAGGTTTATGCAGTTTTACTACACAATACATTTTTTTTAAAGCCGCCTTTGACACACGATTACCTAAACATACTGACCAGATCCAATAGACAGACGTGTGCTATATGGTATACCAATCCAAACTCATCTCTCGGCATGTCCAGCCCACTCATTATCTCAGCCAATCATGGCTAGCGGGAAGGTTACTCACTTTGTCTGTGGCTAAACCAACTAGGCTCGAAATGTATTTTTTTTATTTGTATTTACAGACAAGTTTGACATTAAGGCACATGAAAGTTCACATGTTCGAGAAGACATTTCTGCAAAAAAACGCATTTTGCAAAAAATATTTTTTTTACGTTCAAACAGCTCTCCTGTGAATATGTGACTTGTGACATACGCCTACTTTCCTGAATCGGGTCACCTATATAGTATTTAGTTGCTATTTACATGCTTTAAAAAAAAAAAAGTGACACGTCAAATAGCCTAACAATGAAGAAGAAAGTAGTCGGCTTGAGGATGAATTCGGCCACTATTTATTGTTGGGTTTTGTCTGGCTAATAGCCTACAGAAATGGGATGCGATCAAGGTAAATTAAATGTAATCAAATTAAATTAAATCCAACTTGAGATATATATACTGGTATACTGAAGAGCTCCTTGCTTATTCTATCTCTCTATCTATCTCTCTCCCTTTTCTATTTCTTTCTCTTACATCTCTTTGTGTCTGTGCTTATCTCTCTCTTTTTTTCTACGTAGAGGCTTATTACCTACAGTATGCTACTGTGTCACTTGCATTTGTGAGCAAATGTTTTCACCATAGCCTGTCGGTCCAGGTTGCTGGCCCAACTGTTTTCTATAGGCCTGCTGAGTATTGTCAACCCAGACAGTCTTTCCTGACACATTGTGCATTATGTATCCCTTGCGCTGCACACAATTGAAACTTTGTCTTGAATGATCCCTGCCAAGATGTACCAGAGATAAGGGACTGTTGATATTGCAACCACACAACTCAACTCGGGGGCTGCGCGGGCGTCCAGTACGCCAGTGCATCCTTTTAGAAACACAGATAGGATTATCATCATGACTCATACGTCTGTGTTGATTCTCTCTCTCCATGGCTGTGCCCACACTACTCCTCTCCCAGACTGAAACAGAGCACAGAGCAAAAAAAACCACATCAATGTGATTATTTTTATGTGATAGGGTCCATTGAATAGAAGGTAATCAGTTAATAGTATATATATTTTTTAAATTGTACCTTTATTTAACTAGGCAAGTCAGTTAAGATCAAATTCTTATTTTCAATGACGGCCTAGGAACAGTGGGTTAACTGCCTGTTCAGGGGCAGAACGACAGATTTGAACCATGTCAGCTTGGGGATTTGAAATTGCAGACTTTCGGTTACTAGTCCAACACTCTAACCACTAGGCTACCCTGCCGCCCAGGTGTTGTATAGAATATATTGTAGTTGATACTGTGATTAAAATTCCAAGGAATTTAAGTTATTTATCTGACAGAAATACAGTCAACTAAAAATGTTGAGGAGCTGAATAAATATTGATTTCTAAGTTGGTTGGAAAGGTATTCAAA
Organism: Oncorhynchus kisutch; assembly: GCF_002021735.2. NCBI lineage: Eukaryota > Metazoa > Chordata > Actinopteri > Salmoniformes > Salmonidae > Oncorhynchus > Oncorhynchus kisutch. The sequence goes on from NC_034192.2 coordinate 35,734,696, forward strand.
GGCATTCAATGGCAAGTTCCGTCACAATTAATTATCCTAACTATAGAAGTATTTCATGAGAGTGTCACGACTTCCACCGAAGTTCCTCTCCTTATTCGGGCGGTGTTCAGCAGTCGACGTCACCGGCCTTCTAGCCATCGCTGATCCATTTTTCATTTTCCATTGGTTTTGTCTTGTCTTACTTCACACTTGGTTTGAATCCCATCAGTTACATGTTGTGTATTTAACACTCTGTTTCCCCCCATGTCTTTGTTGGTGATTGTTTGTTGTATGTTTTGTGCAAGTCATGTTCTGGTGTGCGATGGGTTTTGTACCCTTTTATATTATTTTTTGTATATATTGGTTATTGGAGTTTTTTTTAGCATTTATACTCCGTTTATACCAAGTTCACTCTCCTGCGCCTGACTTCCCTGCCACCAGCACACACCCATTACAGAGACATTTATATTTTCTAAGTCACTGTTGAGTAGCTCTAATATGTTGAGTCAGTTGTTTGCAATTAAAGGGGTAATTGATGATCTACCCAGCAACTACTTGATCTATTCTGATTGGTCAGATGTTCGTTAACTTCTTACGGTATAGGCCAAAAGCCAGGGAAAATGCAGCGCGGCAAATTCAAATAAAATGATATAAAAATCCAAATTTCATTAAATCACACATGTAAGACACTACATTTTGTGAATCCAGCCAACATGACAGATTTTAAAAAGGCTTTGCGGCATAAGCATAAGAAGCTATTATCTGATGATAGCACAAGAGTAAACAAAGAGGGTAGCATATTTCAACCCTGCTACACAAAACGCAGAAATAAAATATAAAACATGCCTTACCTTTGACGAGCTTCTTTTGTTGGCACTCCAATATGTCCCATAAACATCAGAATTGGTCCTTTTGTTCGATTAATTCCGTCCATATATATCCAAAAAGTCCATTTATTTGGCGCTTTGATCCAGAAAAAAACAGCTTCCAAATTGCGCAACGTCACTACAAAATATTTCAAAAGTTGCCTGTAAACTTTGCCAAAACGTTTCAAGCTACTTTTGTCCTCGGGTGGGGCCACAGTGTCTCCTGACCCCTCCTGTCTCAGCCTCCAGTATTTATGCTAGTTTATGTGTCGGGGGGCTAGGGTCAGTTTGTTATATCTGGAGTACTTCTCCTGTCCTATTCGTTGTCCTGTGTGAATTTAAGTGTGCTCTCTCTAATTCTCTCTTTCTCTCTTACTTTTTCTCTCTCGGAGGACCTGAGCCCTAGGACCATGCCTCAGGACTACATGACATGATGACTCCTTGCTGTCCCCAGTCCACCTGGCCGTGCTGCTGCTCCAGGTTCAACTGTTCTGCCTTATTATTATTTGACCATGCTGGTCATTTATGAACATTTGAACATCTTGGCCATGTTCTGTTATAATCTCCACCCGGCACAGCCAGAAGAGGACTGGCCACCCCACCTAGCCTGGTTCCTCTCTAGGTTTCTTCCTAGGTTTTTCTTCCGTGCTTCTACACCTGCATTGCTTGCTGTTTGGGGTTTTAGGCTGGGTTTCTGTACAGCACTTTGAGATATCAGCTGATGTACGAAGGGCTATATAAATACATTTGATTTGATTTGATTTTGTAATACAACTTTAGGTATTTTAAATGTTAATAATCGATCAAATTGAAGACTGGTCTATCTGTGTTCAATACAGGAAGACAACAAGCCAAGCTACTTTTCAAGTCTTGCGCAACTCTCAACAGTGTTACGCAGTTCCTAGATGGCCATACTTCTTCATTGCACAAAGGAATAACCTCAACCAAATTCCAAAGACTGGTGACATCATATCGTTTCCCAATGAGAACCCAATGAACAGACAGAGACCTCAATTTTTTTATTTCTGAACGGTTGGTCCTCGGGGTTTTGCATGCTACATAAGTTCTGTTATACTCACAGACATGATTCAAACAGTTATATAAACTTCAGAGTGTTTTCTATCCAAATCTACTAATGATATGCATATCCTATGTTCTTGGCATGAGTAGCAGGAAGTTGAAATTGGGCATGTTATTTATCCAAAAGTGTAAATGCTGCCCCCTATACCTTTAGAAGTTAATGTGGAAGAGAATAGAAAGTAGTTGCCCCCAATGCATGGCTGTGAATTACTGGTGTATATAAACTGGAGCAGAGAGGAAGAGGTGAAGCGAGAGGGTCCACTCCCATCAAAATATGTCCACAGGGAAATACAGCGATAAGCAGACTGATAACTAAACCGACTGCCGAAAGCAGACTGCCTTTTGGACATTGACTCCCATTGTTAGGGTGGAGACAAGACCATCTTGTCATCATATACTGTCTCTTTGACTGGAGACAGCATCCAAGATGGTCGAACATTGTTTTCAAAATAATCTACCCACGTTCGCATACACCGTTTCGTGGTGGTTGCCATCTGCTTTACAGAGCGCACAGGAAGCAGCGACGACCTCATCACGTCATCCAGAAACATGACAGACATTGGATTAATATAAAAAGTAAATATCTTCTGCTGTGAGTGATGATATTTTTTTGTTGCCTCAAAGACAATTACTTCAATAATTCAGTGGATACTTTTGCCACAAAGCTGATAACGAAAGTGTATTTTAAAATTTGACTTCTCTGTGGGTCTGTCTATGGGAATTGTCCTTTTGTGCTCAACTTCTGCTAAACTACAGTACTGAAAGTGCCCTCTGACCACAGTGGAAAGTGTGCTTCCAGAACGGATTCTTGGCCTCCTGTGAATGTGGTCAGTTCATCATTAATTACTGTCCAATCCAGTGTTAATCTACATAGATAGTCATCCATCTACCTTCTAAAGAACCTTCAAAGTACACAAATAAAGAAATGAAGTTGAAGACATCAGATGGGTCTATTTCCTGCTGAAAAGCTCTGGTATGTGTCTGGCCAATGGTGAAAGCATTGTAATATTCAATACTTACTCATCTTGTAAGGTAATTTCATCCACATAGAGAATAGAGACTCCTGTGACCTCCCTTTACCCGATCACATCTTCAAAAAAATATCTTCAGAGAGAAAGAGAGAGAGAAAGGGAGTTTGTTCAATAGATAAAGGAGGGAAATTACTGGTAGAGAGAATACAGGTGCCACACAGCAAATGGCGGTCCCTTTGAATCTCTGAAATTGGAATCTGAATGTCTCTCCTTTGCCCTAAGGGAAATAAACACTGCAGCTAACTCACTCTCCAACCAAGGTGCATGAATTGAGGAGCAAACTAAAGTGAAGAGGAAATCCTTGGGCCCAAGGCAGAGGAAGGTAATTAAAGTCATGGTACAATCGTGTTGGATTGAAAGGAAGAATAAAAATATGAATAATCACAGAGAAACTTCCATTTCATGTTGTACCAGGAACTGCAGCTAATTGCTCCGTGTGTGGGTGGAGGAAAGAGACAAACTCACTCAAGCTCAATCCTATTATGTTTTGTGTTTTTATATGACTTTTTATTTCTATTTGTTTTCAGCTTTTTTTACATTCAGTTTAGTTTCAGTTAGTTTTCCGACTTGATTTACTAGTTTTTATTCAGTTTGATAGAAACATTCCTATTTCGTTTTTATAATATTTCAGTTTTAGTTTTAGTGTTAGGGACAGGAAGTAGCCTATGCATGGGAGGCTAGCAGCCATTTATGTGTTCTCGGTTGTATTTCTTACATTAGCTAGTGATAGCTAGTAGTCTCCTGTAAGCTAGAGATAGCTATTAGTTTCCTGTTAGCTAGTGATAGCTAGTAGTTTCGGAAAATTCCAGACATAGAGCAACAGCACTAGCTCTGGGGAGGCTGTCGGATTCTCTTGAACATTTCAGATTATTTTAGACTGACAACTCTCCCGACAAATCACGAGTTTGGGTAGGCGGGCCAAGCTTGAAAAAACGTTTTCTGTAGCCTGTAGGCAGACATCTCAGAACATTACGATTTGAAACCAAAGTTTGCAGGCAAAACCTTGCAGTGGTTTTAGTGAAGGTAGATGATGCAAACTAGCCACTTATGAAAGGCAGTCATTAAAAATAACCTCTGCGTTCTCCATCTCATGGGCTAGCTACTACTTTGTGTACAGTGGAGATGTTGATGGTAGGGCAAAAAGCGGTTAAGGCAGTTTTGTAACTGTCTAAGGCAGTGATGCACTTCTCTGTTCCATAGAGATGTATAGAGATCATTACATTGCAATAACCCAATTTTGCATGGACATTGCCATTGAGGGTTTCCACCATTTTGAAGTAGTCAACTGGGTGGGGAACCTATGGATTGGGAGCTATCAGCTAATGATCAGAGCATTGTCTTCTTCAAATTGGTTTTCCTAGTTTGTAGATGGCTTTAAGCAATACACCACCATCTATTGGCCACAATAAATTAATTACACACAAGGTTTGATTCAAGACTACAGCACTGCAGGTGGTGGTAAGGCACCATTATTAGCATTACACTTTTTTCAAACATCAAAAGAATAAGAAAATTGATTAATTTAAACTGGAGAAAAAACTTACAAGCAAAAATGAAAGCAGGAAGCACCAGTGACTCGGTCTATAACACAGTGGTCAGATGAAGCAGATGCTAAACTACAGGACCGTTTTGCTAGCACAGACTGGAATATGTTCCGGGATTCTTCTGATGGCATTGAGGAGTACACCGCCATGGATTAAAGGCAACATTCACACTGAGCTAAAGGGTAGAGCTGCCGCTTTCAAGGAGTGGGACTCTAACCCGGAAGCTAATAAGAAATTCCGCTATGCCCTTCGTCGAACCATCAAACAGGCAAAGCGTCAATACACGACTAAGATCGAATCGTACTACATCGGCTCCGACGCTCGTCGGATGTGGCAGGGCTTGCAAACTATTAGAGACTATGAAGGGAAGCATAGCCGAGAGCTGCCCAGTGACGTGAGTTAAATAACTTCTTACTCGGTTCGAGGCAAGTAACACTGAAACATGCATGAGAGCATCAGCTGTTCCGAACAACTGTGTGATCACTCTCTCCACAGCCGATGTGAGTAAGACCTTTAAACAGGTCAACATTCACAAGGCCACTGGGCCAGACGGATCACCAGGATGTGTACTCCGAGCATTCGCTGACCAACTGTCTTCACTGACATTTTCAACCTCTCCCTGTCTGAGTCTGTAATATCTACATGTTTCAAGCAGACCACGAATGTCCCTGTGCTCAAGAACACTAAGGTAACCTGCCTAAATGACTACCGACCTGTAGGACTCAAGTCTGTAGTCATGAAATGCTTTGAAAGGCTGGTCATGGCTCACATCAACAACATTATCCCAGAAACCCTAGACCCACTTCCATTTGCATACTGTACCAACAGATCCACAGATGATGCACTCTATTGCTCTCCACACTGTCCTTTCCCAAAAGGAACACCTATGTGAGAATGATATTTATTGAGTACAGCTCAGCGTTCAACACCATAGTGCCCCTCAAAGCTAATCACTAAGCTAAGGACCCTGGGACTGAACACCTCCCTCTGCAACTGGATCCTGGACTTCCTGACGGGCCTCCCCCAGGTGGTAAGGGTAGGTAACAATACATCCGCCACGCTGATTCTCAACACACGGGCCCCTCAGGGGTGCATGCTCAGTCCCCCCCTGTACTTCTTGTTCACTCATGACTGCACGGCCAGGCCCGACTCCAACACCATCATTAAGTTTACCGATGACACAACAGTGATCACCAACAATGATGAAACAGTCTATAGGGAGGAGGTCAGAGACCTGACCTAGTGGTGCAACAACCTCTCCCTCAACATGATCAAGACAAAGAAGATGATTGTGGACTACAGGAAAAGGAGGACCGAGCACGCCCCCATTCTCATCGACGGGTCTGTAGTGGAGCAGGTTGAGAGCTTCAAGTTCCTTAGCGTCCACATCACCAACAAACTAACATGGTCCAAGCACACCAAGACAGTCGTGAAGAGGGCACGACAAAACATACACCCCCTCAGGAGACTGAAAAGATTTGGCATTGGTCCTCAGATCCTCAAAAGGTTTTACAGCTGCACCATCGAGAGCATCCTGACGGGTTGCATCAAGGCACTACAGAGGTTAGTGCGTATGGCCCAGTACATCACTGGGGCCATGTTTCCTGCCATCCAGGACCTCTATAACAGGCGGTGTCAGAAGACGGCCCTAAAAAATGTCAAAGACTCCAGCCACCCTAGTTTTAGACTGTTCTCTCTACTACCGCACGGCAAGCGGTACCGGAGCGTCAAGTCTAGGTCCAAGAGGCTTCTTAACAGCTTCTACCCCCAAGCCATAAGACTCCTGAACAGCTATTCAAATGGCTACCCAGACTATTTTCATTGCCCCCCATGCTGTTGCTACTCTCTGTTATTATCTATGAGTAGCCACTTTAATAACTCTACCTAGATGTACATAATTACCTCAATTACCTCGACACCGGTGCCCCTCGCACAATGACACTGTACCGGTACTCCCTGTATATAGCACCGCTATTGTTATTTACTGCTGCTCTTTAATTATTTGTTGTTCTTAGCTCTTACTTTTTGGGGGATTTTCTTAAACTGCATTATTGTTAATGGCTTGTAAGTAAGTATTTCACTGTAAGGTCTACACTTGTTGTATTCGGCGCATGTGACAAATAACATTTGATTTGATTTGAGTGTACAAAACACCCACCGGTTTTAATTGGCTGATCTCTCAGTCCGTCACTGTCACGAACCTTGCCGAAGAGGGTGCCTCTTCCTGTTCGGGCGGGGCTCGGCGGTCGTCGTCGCCGGCCTATTAGCTGCCATCGATTCCCTTTCCGTTTGTTTTGGTTATTGGTTAATTGGGTACACCTGTTTTGTTTTATGGTTTGTTTGTAGGGTATTTAAGGGCACTAGGCCCTCTGGGTATTTGTGCGGGCTTGTTAATTGTGTTTGATGGTGTGATTTATTTTCGGATCTTTATTCTCCGGTCTATTTTGTCCTGTTGTTTTGGACTGGCAACTTATATGCGCCCTGTGTGTTGGCGTGATCGTTTTGTTGCACCGGTGAAATAAATTTGATAAACGACAGAACCCTGCTCTCTGCGCCTGATTCCACCCACCACTCCTAGTTAATCGTAACAGTCACCATCCAGTTTAAGCCGTAGAACCTACCCCTGTGTGCTGCATCCGGGGGCCAGTACTGTTTTTTTGTTTGTGTGCAACAAAGAGAATTTATGCAATATGGATAATCTCTTTCTCTAAATAAACTGCCGTTTCTCGCTGATTCACAGCAGCTTTTATAGTATCTTCTAAGAAGATTTCGAAGAAGTGCAACCCTTTTTGCAAGCTGCCAGTGGCACGCCATCTCCCACAGAGATGGGTCCAACAATCTCCAGTGCTTTACAGTAGTCATAGCCTTCTGCATCATTGCCATTGGTATGGAAAAGACTGTGCTTGTACTTTTTACTGCAATAGCGTTCTGCACAACCACGACATCATTCTGCCTTTTATGGCGTCTTTACTTTTTCTATTTGAATACATTAGTGTTCACTGTACATCACGTTACAGGATGGCTAGCAGAGCTACGCTGGCTAGCCATTAGCATCAACGGTGATGTCAAAGTTGGTTTAGTAGTTTAAGAACTCTGTGGCGTCATGTTCCTACTACCTCGGGTTCCGGGGAATTATTTCCATGGTGCACCATAACAAACACTTTTCCGCCTTGACTTGGAGCCAAGCCTCATAGTTTTATTTTACCTTTATTTAACCAGGCAAGTCAGTTAAGAACAAATTCTTATTTTCAATGACGGCCTAGGAACAGTGGGTTAACTGCCTGTTCAAGGGCAGAACGACAGATTTGTACCTTGTCAGCTCGGGGATTTGAACTTACAAACTTCCGGTTACTAGTCCAACGCTCTAACCACTAGGCTACCCTGCCGCCCCAATAGTTGTGTGAGTTACTCAGAATTTGATTTGATTATCATGTCACTCAGTAAATCCACACCCCCTAAGTCCTAAAACAGTTGCACACTGTAACCAGGATCTATGTGCTAACAATACTTATGCGTCTACTTCTGCATTGCTTGCTCGTTGGGGTTTTAGGCTGGGTATCTGTATAGCACTTGGTGACTGCTGATATTTAAAAAGTGATTGATTGGTTACAGACACCATAATGGGACAGATACAACGCTGTGCTCTCTATACATCTCTATGGTTGGAACATTGTTACATTGCGTGAGGCAACACGTCTGTCTAGAGACTAGGTAACTAGTGATAATGAAGCTAGGCTTATTTGAAACATCACCATCTCCTGTCAGCATTTATCTGCCAGATTCAGAAAGCTTGAAAACCCCATTAGAATAGAAATGAATGAAAACCTCATATTTTTCTTCAAAGTTTAAAAAAAAATTCAATAAAACTGAACATAATTTATGATGGTTTTTTTATTTATTTTTGGAGTCAAAAATGATAGTTTCAGTATAGTTTTAGTTTTTCAAATGGGTTTCTTAAATATTTTATTTAAGTTACTAAATCATTTTTTCATGATTAGCTTTACTTTAAATGTTAGTTTACTATAATACCCTTAAGGTTACCTGAAGTTGAAGTTACCTCAAGCCTGAGCCAGTTTTTGAAGCGCAACACATACTAACAAGAAAAGGAAATTACCACGTTTATCATAGCCAGGAAGGACTCAGCAGGAAGGCTAGGATACAGCTCCACACCTGTAGGATTGGCTGTCGTCAGCAGGAGACACCAACAAAGAGAAGCCTGAAGAGAGTTTCAGTTCTAACAAACCTTTGGTATTTGGTATTTTATTAGGATCCCCATTAGCTATTGCAAAAGCAGCAACTACTCTTCCTGTGGTCCACACAACACATGAAACGTAATACAAAATGACATAATACAGAACATCATTAGACAAGAACAGCTCAAGGACAGAACTAGATACATTGTGAGTTGTGCTACAAGGTGCTGCTTTATCTGTTTTTTGAAACCAGGTTTGCTGTTTATTTGAGAAATATGAGATGGAAAGAAGTTCCATGCAATAAGGGCTCTATATAATACTGTACGTTTTCTTGAATTTGTTCTGGATTTGGGGACTATGAAAGACCCCTGGTGGCATGTCTGGTGGGATAAGTGTGTGTGTGAGAGCTGTGTGTCAGTTGACACTGCAAAACACTTGGGATTTTCAACACATTCAAGTTTCTTATAAAAAGAAGAAGTGATGCAGTCAGTCTCTCCTCAATTCTTAGCCAAGAGAGACTGGCATGCATAGTATTTATATCAGCCCTCTGATTACAATTAAGAGCAAAATGTGTCACTCTGTTCTGGGCCAGCTGCAGCACTGGACCACACGACTGGACAATAATCAAGATTAGACAAAACTAGAGCCTGCAGAGAGCCTGCAGAGAGTGTGGTGTCAAAAAACCTTAGATTGTAACCATTGAATCTATATGTTTTGACCATGACAGTTTACAATCTAAGGTAAACGCCAAGTAATTTAGTCTCCTCAACTTGTTCAACAGCCACACCATTCATTACCAGATTCAGCTGAGGTCTAGCACTTGAGGAATGATTTGTATCAAATACAATGCTCTTAGTTCTAGAGATGTTCAGGACCAGTTTATTCCTGGCCACCCATTTCAAAACAGACTGCAACTCTTTGTTAAGGGTTTCAGTGACTTCATTGGCTGTGGTTAATGATGCGTATATAGTTGAATCATCAGCATACATGGACACACAATCTTTGTTTATTGCCAGTGGTAGGTCATTAAAAATAGAAAAGAGTAGAGGGCCTAGAGAGCTGCCCTGCGGTACACCACACATTACATTTTTGACATTAGAGATGCTTCCATTAATGAAAACCCTTTGAGTTCTATTAGATAGACCACGATATGGCAGAGGTTGAAAAGCCAACAATAATATCAAAGGCTGCACTGAAATCTAACGTACAGCTCCCACAATCTTCTTATTATCAATTTATTTCAACCAATCATCAGTAATTTGTGTCAGTGCAGCACATGTTGAGTGCCCTTCTCTATAAGCATGCTGAAAGTCTGTTGGTAATTTGTTTACAGAGAAATAGCATTGTATTTGGTCAAACACAAATTTTCCAACAGTTTGCTAAGAGCTGGCAGCAAGCTTATAGGTCTGCTGTTAGAACCAGTAAAGGCCGCTTAACCACTCTTGGGTAGCAGAATTACATTGGCTTCCCTCCAGACCTGAGTACAAACACTTTCCTCTAGGCTCAGATAAAAAATATGACAGATAGGAGTGGCTATAGAGTCAGCCACCATCTTCAGTAGCTTTCCATTTAAGTTGTCAATGCCAGGAGGTTTGTCTTTATTGATCGTTAACAATCATTTTCTCACCTCTCCAACAATGTGCTGTTAGTGTTACTATAAGGGCACAAGGCTAGACCCAAATACAGACACAGGAGGCAGATGGTTGAGCTCCGATATTTATTATAACAAAAGGGGTAGGCAAAAGGCAGGTCGGGGACAGGCGAGAGTTCACAAACCAGGTCAGAGTCCAAACAGTACCAGGCGTTAGGTAGGCTCGAGGCAAGGACAGGCAGGGGTTTAGTGAACAGGTCCGATTCCAAACAGTACAAGGGGATAGGCAGGCTCGAGGTCAGAACAGGCAGAATAGTCAGGCAGGCAGACACGGCATCAGGACAGGCAAGGGTCAAAACCAGGAGGGCTAGGAAAGAACAGAGACTGGGAAAAATAGGAGCTAGGAGAAACACTGGTTGACTTGGCAAAATAAGACGAATTGGGGCAGAGAGACAGGAAACACAGGGATAAATACACAGGGGACTAATGGGGAAAACAGGAGACACCTGGAGGTGAGTGGAGACAATCAAAAAGGTTAAACAGATCAGGGCGTGACAGTTACTGTACAATACCTTCAGAAAGTATTCACACATTTTGTTGTTACAAAGTCAGATTAAAATGGATTTAATTGTAGTTTTTTGTCAACGATCTACACTAAAACCTCAGTGAAAGTGGGAGTTAAATTCTAACATTTGAAAAAATGTATAAAAAAGAAAACACTAATATACAGTATCTTGATTAGATAAGTATTCAACCCCCTGAGTCAATACTGTACATCTTAGGTTTACCTTTGGCAGTGATTGCAGCTGTGGGTCTTTCTGGGCATGTCTCTAAGAGCTTTGCACACCTGGATTGTACAATATTTGCAGATTATTCTTTGTAAAGTTCTTCAAGCTCTATCAAGTTGGTTGTTCATCGCTGGACAGCCATGTTCATGTCTTGCCATAGATTTCATGCCGATTTACATTAAGTCAAAACTGTTACTAGGCCACTCAGGAACATTCAATGTCGTCTTTGTAAGCAACTCCAGTGTTTATTTGACCTTGTGCTTTAAAAATAAAATAAAATAAAATAAAAATGTATTTGTCACATACACATGTTTAGCAGATGTTAGTGCGAGTGTAGCGAAATGCTTGTGCTTCTAGTTCCGACAATGCAGTAATAACCAACAAGTAATCTAGCTAACAATTACAAAACTACTACCTTATAGACACAAGTGTAAGGCGATAAAGAATATGTACATAAGATATATGAATGAGTGATGGTACAGAGCGGCATAGGCAAGATACAGTAGATAGTATTGAGTGCAGTATATACATATGAGATGAGTATGTAAACAAAGTGGCATAGTTAAAGTGGCTAGTGATACATGTATTACATAAGGATGCAGTAGATGATATAGAGTACAGTATATACGTATACATATGAGATGAATAATGTAGGGTATGTAAACATTATATTAGGTAGCATTGTTTAAAGTGGCTAGTGATATATTTGACATCATTTCCCATCAATTCCCATTATTAAAGTGGTTGGAGTTGAGTCAGTGTGTTGGCAGCAGCCATTCAATGTTAGTGGTGGCTGTTTAACAGTCTGATGGCATTGAGATAGAAGCTATTTTTCAGTCTCTCGGTCCCAGCTTTGATGCACCTGTACTGACCTCACCTTCTGGATGATAGCGGGGTGAACAGGCAGTGGCTCGGGTGGTTGTTGTCCTTGATGATCTTTATGGCCTTCCTGTGACATCGGGTGGTGTAGGTGTCCTGGAGGGCAGGTAGTTTGCCCCAGGTAATGCGTTGTGCAGACCTCACTACCCTCTGGAGAGCCTTACGGTTGTGGGCGGAGCAGTTGCCGTACCAGGCGGTGATACAGCCCGACAGGATGCTCTCGATTGTGCATCTGTAGAAGTTTGTGAGTGCTTTTGGTGACAAGCCGAATTTCTTCAGCCTCCTGAGGTTGAAGAGGCGCTGCTGCGCCTTCTTCACGATGCTGTCTGTGTGGGTGGACCAATTCAGTTAGTCTGTGATGTGTACGCCGAGGAACTTAAAACATACTACCCTCTCCACTACTGTTCCATCGATGTGGATAGGGGGGTGTTCTCTCTGCTGTTTCCTGAAGTCCACAATCATCTCCTTAGTTTTGTTGACGTTGAGTGTGAGGTTATTTTCCTGACACCACACTCCGAGGGCCCTCACCTCCTCCCTGTAGGCCGTCTCGTCGTTGTTGGTAATCAAGCCTACCACTGTTGTGTCGTCCGCAAACTTGATGATTGAGTTGGAGGCATGTGTGGCAACGCAGTCGTGGGTGAACAGGGCCCCAGTGTTGAGGATCAGCGGGGAGGAGATGTTGTTGCCTACCCTCACCACCTGGGGGCGGCCCGTCAGGAAGTCCAGTACCCAGTTGCACAGGGCGGGGTCGAGACCCAGGGTCTCGAGCTTGGAGGGCAATATGGTGTTAAATGCCGAGCTGTAGTCGATGAACAGCATTCTCACATAGGTATTCCTCTTGTCCAGATGGGTTAGGGCAGTGTGCAGTGTGGTTGAGATTGCATCGTCTGTGGACCTATTTGGGCGGTAAGCAAATTGGAGTGGGTCTAGGGTGTCAGGTAGGGTGGAGGTGATATGGTCCTTGACTAGTCTCTCAAAGCACTTCATGATGACAGAAGTGAGTGCTACGGGGCAGTAGTCGTTTAGCTCAGTTACCTTAGCTTTCTTGGGAACAGGAACAATGGTGGCCCTCTTGAAGCATGTGGGACAACAGACTGGAATAGGGATTGATTGAATATGTCCGTAAACACACCAGCCAGCTGGTCTGCGCATGCTCTGAGGGCGCGGCTGGGGATGCCGTCTGGGCCTGCAGCCTTGCGAGGGTTGACACGTTTAAATGTTTTCCTCACGTCGGCTGCAATGAAGGAGAGTCCGCATGTTTTAGTTGCGGGCAGTGTCAGTGGCACTGTATTGTCCTCAAAGCGGGCAAAAAAGTTATTTAGTCTGCCTGGGAGCAAGACATCCTGGTCCGTGACGGTGCTGGTTTTCTTTTTGTAATCCGTGATTGACTGTAGACCCTGCCACATACCTCTTGTGTCTGAGCCGTTGAATTGAGATTCTACTTTGTCTCTATACTGACGCTTAGCTTGTTTGATTGCCTTGCGGAGTAGTTACACTGTTTGTATTCGGTCATGTTTCCAGTCACCTTGCCCTGATTAAAAGCAGTGGTTTGCGCTTTCAGTTTCACTCGAATGCTGCCATCAATCCACGGTTTCTGGTTTGGGAATGTTTTAATCGTTGCTATGGGAACGACATCTTCAACGCACGTTCTAATGAACTCGCACACCGAATCAGCGTATTCGTCAATGTTGTCGTCTGACGCAATACGGAACATATCCCAGTCCACGTGATGGAAGCAGTCTTGGAGTGTGGAATCAGATTGGTCGGACCAGCGTTGAACAGACCTCAGCGCGGGAGCTTCTTGTTTTAGTTTCTGTCTGTAGGCAGGGATCAACAAAATGGAGTCGTGGTCAGCTTTTCTGAAAGGAGGGCGGGGCAGGGCCTTATATGCGTCATGGAAGTTGGAATAGCAATGATCCAAGGTTTTTCCAGCCCTGGTTGCGCAATCGATATGCTGATAAAATTTAGGGAGTATTGTTTTCAGATTAGCCTTGTTAAAATCCCCAGATACAATGAATACAGCCTCCGGATATATGGATTCCAGTTTGCAAAGAGTCAAATGAAGTTCGTTCAGAGCCATCGATGTGTCTGCTTGGGGGGGAATATATACGGCTGTGATTATAATCGAAGAGAATTCCCTTGGTAGATAATGCGGTCTACATTTGATTGTGAGGAATTCTAAATCAGGTGAACAGAAGGACTTGAGTACCTGTATGTTGTCATGATCACACCACGTCACGTTAACCATAAAGCATACGCCCCCGCCCCTCTTCTTACCAGAAAGATGTTTGTTTCTGTCGGCGCGATGCGTGGAGAAACCAGCTGGCTGCACCGTCTCCGATAGCGTCTCTCCAGTGAGCCATGTTTCCATGAAGCAAAGAACGTTACAGTCTCTGATGTCCCTCTGGAATGCTACCCTTGCTCGGATTTCATCAACCTTGTTGTCAACAGACTGGACATTTGCGAGGAGAATGCTAGGGAGTGGTGCATGATGTGCCCGTCTCCGGAGTCTGACCAGAAGACTGCTTCGTTTTCCCCTTTTTCGAAGTCGTTTTTTGGGGTCGCCGGCTGGGATCCATTCCGTTGTCCTGGGTGAAAGGCAGAACGCAGGATCCGCTTCGCGAAAGTCATATTCTTGGTCATACTGATGGTGAGTTGACGCTGCTCTTATGTTCAGTAGTTCTTTTCGACTGTATGTAACGAAACCTAAGATGACCTGGGGTACCAATGTAAGAAATAACCCCTTAAAAAAACAAAAAACTGCATAGTTTCCTAGGAACGCGAAGCGAGGCGGCCATCTCTGTCGGTGCCGGAAGGTTATTGTCCTGCTGAAATGTGAATTTGTCTCCCAGTGTCTGTTGGAAAGCAGACTGAACCAGGTTTTCCTCTAGGATTTTGCCTGTGTTTAGCTCTATTTTGTTTATTTTTCTTATAAGAAAAACTCCCTAGTCTTTGCGGTTGAATCGGTTGAAATTCACTGCTCGACCTGAGGGTCCTTACAGATAATTGTTTATGTGGGGTACGGAGATGTGGAAGTCATTCAAAAATCCTGTTAAACACTATTATTGCACACAGAGTGAGTCCATCCAACTTATTTAGTGACTTGTTAACCACATTTCTACTCCTGTTGACTCAAGACATTTCAGCTTTTCGTTTGTAAACATTTAAAAAAACTGAATTCCACTTTGACATTATGGGGTATTGTGTGTAGGCCAGGGACCCCCCCCCCCCCCCCCCCAAAAAAAATAACAATTTAATGCGTTTTAAATTCAGGCTGCAACACAACAAAATGTGGAAAAAGTCAAGATGTGTGAATACTTTCTGAAGGCACTAACATACCTACTAACAGTACAAACAGATGTTCACGGTTTCACTCATACAGAATCATTAAGCTTGAAAATTGTATTTAAAACAAAACACTTAAACTACCAGTGAACCCATCTTTGAAATCATATCCCAATATGATATATAAGTAGATACGGTAGTACGTAGATATGTCTTTCATCTTCTTGACTAGATTATAAAATGTTGGCAAAACATTTCCATGCAGACTTGGTGAGCTGAACACTTTCTGAGAGATAAAACTAAAAACTCAACATCCCAAACTGTAGATAAGCATTTCTTAGTAAACTTTATCCATTAAGAATTTTCATTTTCTCCACTTTTTAAGAGACAATCTGACATCTGACAATCGACCTTGAAATGTCCTCTAGTTTCTAACTGTTTTTCAGACCGTCATAAATAGTCAGTCCCAATCCCCTTCAGATAGCAGGGGTTTAGTTCCCAGATTCGTTTATAATTCTCCCTGTGCACTGCCATTTGATCCAGCATGTTGGATGGCATTCTAGGGTAATGGGCTATAAGCTGTTAAAACTCAAAGAGTCTTTCTTCTTAAATGAGAAGCTCAGGGGCTACAGCCTCATCTAGCTTTTCCTCCTCCTCTCCTCCTCTCCCCCTCCTCTCCTCCTCCTCTCCCTGGGTTTGGGAGCACTCTAGCACTCGATTAAAGGGCTCAGGTTGCTGTCCACATGGAGCATTCGCCTCGCCTCGCCCGCCTCTCACCTATTTAGACACCAGCGTTTTCAGGGAATTAAAATCTCAGATGTGACGGCCCACTCTCCTCTCCACTGGTGGGCGAGGATGGTTCTTCTTCTTTCTCCCTTTCCCTACATCTCTCCTTGTCTTGTCTGTCCTTTTGTTCTCTCTCTCTCTTTTCTCAATATCGTCTTTATTTTTTGCCTCTCTACCTCTCTATGTTATTTCTCCTCCTCTTCTTTTTGAGCGGCAGCCATTCAAGTGGTTGTGTCCTTGAGCTGAAAGCTGCTTGGCAGCGATAGAAACAGGAGAAAGCCAGCAGGTCAGAGTGGGACATGACTATCACTATCACTATCATTACCTTCCCACAGCTGACACTTTCAACAATGCCCAAAAACTAATGACACAACACAGAAAAGCAGTAGATTTTAAATAGAGGATACACAATCTTTGTATGTCACTGTCTGTCTTTTTCTGTCTCTCTCTCTATCTCTTGCTCCGTCTCTTTACGGCCGTTCTCTTTCCATCTGTCTTTTTCTGTCTCTCTCCCCCTCTCTCTGAAGTTTCTCTCCAAGTCAAGTTGGGAAAGATTTTCTCAAAGGCATACATTATTGAACAGGAATGCATTCTAAGTTCTTTGAGTGATCACCAGTTTTTGCCAGAGTACTCTTTCCCAAACGGGTCTTTTTCCCTTTGACAGCACACTGAGTTGCGAGTTAGTTCTCCGACAGCCAAATCACAGCAGTAAGGCTGAAGGGAGGTCAACTTCTCCAACGTGAATAGGAACGACAGGAAAAGTTGAAGATCACCAAGTGATTATAGAGCAATCCAACCTGTCAAAGCTCAGGGATCAACTCTGAACGCTTTTTAGAAAGACCAGGACGGACTGTGCAAAATATGACACATTAAACTAAAGCCTATAGGAGCTTGCCTGTTTCAAACTTGAGCTATTATGGTGTAATAGTTGTTTCTTGTGCACGGCACCCGTGAGGTGAACAGTGACAGTATTACAGTAAACAACCCGAGGCAGTGTGATTGATGTGTGAACAGGTGTCGTATTAGCAGGGGGGAGAACATTGTGTCAGGTCGCTAATTTAGACACGACAACATAAACCACATATATGAATGCTCGGAGGGAAGAATCATGTCAGTCTCAGCGCCATGCCAAACGCTAACAAAGACAACCCTAATTGGGACATCAGACTTTGTCTCATGTCAAGATAATTCTTTGTCTTATTTGACACATGCAGTAAGTAAATGTAAGATCATGTGACAGTATTGAGTTGAACTTAATGGTGATAAAATGTCACCCTAAAGGGGCTTGTGTATCCATTTAATTCCTATGTGTTGTGTTCATCCAGGTGTCTGAATGGTAACAGTCTCCAGTTTTATCCAGAACAGCTTTTCCTTGGAACGCTGAGGCTCTACAGTCTATAAGTCTAATGTTTTCATGTCTTGTTGAAGATGTGAATGATCACTCTTTAATCATTCAGACCAGGGCCCGGTTTCCCAAAAGCATCTTAAGGTTAAGTTAATCGTTAGAACCATAGGATCCTATGGCGCTAACGATGAACTTAGCCTTAAGATGGTTTTGGGAAACTGGGCCCAGTTCAGTTCATGAGCGCAGTAACTTAGGGAACCAGGTAAAGGGGCTCTGGCAGACCTGTTGAGCACAAAGCAGAATCCATCAACCAGAATCTATCGCTAGCAGAACCTCTACAGTCTGGGACTGCAGCTGCTACTCCACTGACAGACTGAGTGTGATGATGAACAAAACTCAGATGTGTGAAGTTGATGTGTTGTGTGTATATGATGGTAATGTCGGTGATTATAAACATTTAAAACTATTTCTTGCATTTCTACACCGTTTCTTTAGAGGGGGAATCCATATTTATTAACAGAAACCTCCTAAAATTCGTAGGTTCTGACACAATAAATTATATCAATTATATTGAACTCGAGTACTCAAAAAAATAAAAAATAAAACATGTGGTCATTTATCTAGGCCTATATGCCAACAGTGTGCAACGAGGCCTAATTTGACATAACCATTACAGATAACAAATTCTAATTGATACATTTCCCCATATATATTCAGTCAATAAAAAAACAAGTGCCATTTTTAAGATTGGTTTATTGAAACTGCAACATCAACAAGTTAAATTATATTGTGGAACACAAGTTTCTAAAAGGCAGTAACCTCAGCAGTGGAGCTTGCTCATAGAAGCCTATGGCTGTGTAAGGGCCTTACAATTTACATTTGAATCATTTAGCAGAAGCTCTTATGCAGAGCGACTTACTGACTTACTGCATTCATCGTTAGATACACTACCGTTCAAAAGTTTGGGGTCACTTAGAAATGTCCTTGTTTTTTTAAAGAAAAGCTATTTTTTTGTCAATTAAAATGACATCAAATTGATCAGAAATACAGTGTAGACATTGTTAATGCTGTAAATGACTATTGTAGCTGGAAAAAAAAGATTCTACATAGGCGTACAGAGGCCCATTATCAGCAACCATCACTCCTGTGTTCCAATGGCACGTTGTGTAAAATAATCCAAGTTTATCATTTTAGAAGGCTAATTTATCATTAAAAAATCATTTTGCAATTATGTTAGCACAGCTGGAAACTGTTGTCTGATTAAAGAAGCAATAAAACTGGCCTTCTTTAGACTAGTTGAGTATCTGGAGCGTCATCATTTGTGGGTTCGATTACAGGCTCAAAATGGCTAGAAACAAAGAACTTTCTTCTGAAACTCGTCA
This sequence comes from Oncorhynchus kisutch, assembly GCF_002021735.2. NCBI lineage: Eukaryota > Metazoa > Chordata > Actinopteri > Salmoniformes > Salmonidae > Oncorhynchus > Oncorhynchus kisutch. The sequence goes on from NC_034192.2 coordinate 35,753,445, forward strand.
GTCTATTCTTGTTCTGAGAAATGAAGGCTATTCCAAGCGAGAAATTGCCAAGAAACTGAAGATCTCATACAACGATGTGTACTACTCCCTTCACAGAACAGCGCAAACTGGGCTAACCAGAATAGAAAGAGGAGTGGGAGGCCCCGGTGCACAACTGAGCAAGAAGACAAGTACATTAGAGTGTCTAGTTTGAGAAACAGACGCCTCACAAGTCCTCAACTGGCAGCTTCATTAATTAGTACCTGCAAAACACCAGTCTCAACCTCAACAGTGAAGAGGCGACTCTGGGTTGCTGGCCTTCTAGGCAGAGTTCCTCTGTCCAGTGCCTGTGTCCCTTTGCCCATCTTAATCTTTTCTTTACTGGCCAGTCTGAGATATGGCTTTTTCTTTGCAACTCTACCTAGAAGGCCAGCATCCCGGAGTCGCCTCTTCACTGTTGACGTTGAGACGGGTGTTTTGTGTCTGTTTCATCATGGTTCTTACAGTTAAAGTGAAATGACAACATTTGCTCGTGGTGCACAACATCCTGAGTGCATCGGACATGAAACAAAGATGCAAATGTAACAGCACAACAAAATAGATCAAACTCGTGCTTTCTAACTACACTGAACCAAAAGAGTGGCGAGCGGGAGGAGAGCAAAGCTTTCTAGTGGGCAAAACCATTCATCTTGGGGTGAGGAGGTGCAAAATACAATCTGTTAATTATTATATAATATATACATGGACATATCTATTTTAATACAGACTAGCTCAAAACATGACTAATCATTGAAAATGACAAATTACCCAATGGGTCATGATACTTTTCTGCAAAAAGTATAACTTTTTAACTTGACTTATTCTGAAAGTGGGGAGGCAGCGGCTCCGTTTGCTCCATTGCTCAGGCACCTATGGTGGTGATGATGGTGTGAGGATGATGAATAATCAGCATATGACACTGAGAGATGTGTTGATATTCTGGGTGTATCCACACAGGATTGTGGAGATGGATGGAGGGATGAATAGGAGATGATGAAGTCTGTCTTAAGGGAAAGAGAGAGAGTGAGTGATGAGTGTGCCAGTAGAGTAGAATGATAATAGAAAAGTCAAGATTGATTTTCTACGCTTTGCTGTTTTGAGTGTTGAGACTCTGAAGCTGAAAGAACTTCTGGACAAACATAATTGTATGAATAGAAGTGCATACAAACAACACATTCTCAGGACACACTGAGAGAAGTAGAAAATAACTTGCACGGTTATAATCGGGTTTGTACAGGAAGAACAAAGACCAAACAAATAAACAAACAAAGACACAACACCACAAAGCGCTGTGTGCTGTGTACAGAGCAAGACGTGTGTGTGTGTGTGTGTGTGTGTGTGTGTGTGTGTGTGTGTGTGTGTGTGTGTGTGTGGGCAGCCTAGGAAGCTCTCTATATTTGTGAGACTTCACTCACGTTGACTGTTTGAAACATTCCGTTTGAAAAATCACTAGGCGTTTGAGACTTCAGTTCCTCCACTATTTCCAGTTCCACCCACAACACAAACACAGTAAAAACATGAATAAGGGACACCTGGACAGTGCTTCATAGGTAGTCCCTCCTCAACCCTGCCCCACACCCCCATTTTTACACCCACTGCTCAGTGTCGTCCCCCTGTTTACCTCAGACGGTCTCCCCTCTAGTCCCTCTAGTCCCCCTCTCCCCCTGAAATATAGTCCCTCTTTCTAAGAGCTGTTTGTGCCTTTCAACCTCAAAAACGCTGTTGTTTTTCACACTGTTCTTTCATCTGCCCATCTCTCTATTTACTCAAGCTTCTATGGTAGTGAGATCTATCGATGCAGTTCAAATGCTGTCCTTTTCTCTTTCTGTGTTCTGTCTATCGCCATCTCTCCTCTACCCCCATCTCTTCCTCCCCCTCGGTGTGGAAAAAGGACAAATTACATTTCCCTAGATGCCACGTTTATAATTATTTAAGTAGGACTTTCGCTGATGAGGAGGGGTAGTGGGTATCGAAGCCTGGCTCCATAGAGAACTATATATTACACCTATCTGTTCTCTCCCAAATTACAGTCCATTGGGCTCTATTTCGGCTGGCGTTAATGCGGCGCTAGTGTCAAACGCATGTTAGTTTGCAATTTCATCATGTAAAAACTGGCTAACTGGCATTTTTCAGCCCTAACACCAAGGTTGATAATTTACTTGCCTTAAAACAGCTTGCTTGCACTGAGGTGGTAAGGGTGGCAATATTTGAAGTGTGTCAATTTCAATCAGTGCTACTGGTGATATTAAAGACTCACTAAAAGCTGGTCTTCCAACACACTGACAGTGTTGTTGCGCAAAATAGTACGCAGCATCATCTGGATGTGTAACAACATTTACCCAAAGCTACCATTTCTGCCAAGCCTTCTAGGCATACAGTTTGATGCATATGTTCCATAAATCACACCGAACGCACTGCAACTGCCTCTGCAATGCAATGCTGCAATGCAAACACAGCGTTTCATTGGAAATAAATGTAATTCTGGTGTACCAAAATGCAAAGACGCTGTCAGTGTGTTTGAAGCGTTAGTGGTAACTGACTGCCAGCAGATGAGCACAGTAGCCTAATCACTAGGTTATAACCAATGCTCTATTAAAATATCACGAGCAGCAAAACAGTCAACAGATAGTGAAGTTCTTTCTTCATTTTGGACATTATTTTCATCCATGCAGCTTGTGTGGACACATTGGTCCTATGTGTGACGCCCATTGAATGAAAGGTGTCAGTGACTGTAGCTTTAACGTGGAAAAGTCACTGACAGGGGATACATTATGATATCATGCTCTGATCCGATCCTATTTAGAAATATTGTTGCCTAGACACACCCACAACTTGTTTATGCATCAAAACCCAACCCTTTAGCGCCACCGCCAGCTACTGCGCACAATTCTGGTTGTGAAAATAGCTAAAATATTTCTGACATGTTTCAAGTTTTGTTAGTTGTATGTATGCACGGGATAAACATGGTATACACCGTCCACGAAATGCTAACTTGCAGGTTCCTTCTCAACAATGCAACAATAAATGGCTTAGTAGAATAGAATACATTTCTGAGCATAAGTATAACACAGGAAGGCACAGTTTATGTCGCTGGGGTGTGTTGGGTCCTTGATGATGCTGCGTGCCTTCCCCATTTTGAGTAGATGTCCTGGATAGGTGGGAGCACGATCCCAGTGACATACTGGGCCATCTTCACCACCCGCTGGAGGATCTTGCGGTTGTGGTTGGAGCAATTCCTGTACCACGTTGTGATGCAACCGGTCAGGACGCTCTCGATGGTACAGTGGTAGTATCTGGAGAGCACCCAGGGTGGCATGCCGAAATTGTTCAGCCACCTTAGGAAGTATAGACGCTGTTGCGCCCTCTTGACAAGAGTGGTGGTGTTGTTGGTCCATGTCAAGTCCTCTGTGATGTTGACGCAGAGGAACTTAAAACTGCTGACTCTCTTTACTGTAGTCCCGTGCATTTCGGGGCATTTTCCATCCTCTGCTTCCTGAAGTCAACAATCAACTCCTTTGTTTTGCTGACGTTGCAATAGGGGTTGTTGTCCTGTCACCACAATGCCAGTTCACTTACATCCTCCCTATAGGCTGACTTGTCGTAGTTGGTTATCAGGCCTACAACTGTGGTGTTGTTGGTGTCGAGCTTGGAGGGAACAATAGTGTTGAATGCTGAACTGTAGTCAATGAAGACCCCCAAACCTATAACACTATGGCCAGCGCTAAGATTTACCATTGTGTTAAATTTGTTAAAATAGAGCCCATTAAATCATTGATCTTAGATAGACATCTATCAACTAGGAAGGGAGAGAGGGATGTTGACAGAGTAAGACAGTCTGATAAAAATACGTTAGCTATAGAGAAAAAGATAGTGTCATGGTACGTATTTCGCTGGAAAAAAAGGCTTGTGTGCCATCAATATGTCTAGTTCTCACAAACACTCAGACAGACACAGTGAGTCTAGAGCAGAGGCTTCTCACATCTCACAACAGACAACCTACTGTTCCAGTGGTATGAGAGGACGACTGGCATCATGCCCTGCTCAACTCGGACAGCAGGGGGCACTGATGGTCTATCACACATTGACTAGGAGGGGGTCTGCTGAGTTCACAGGGCTGTGCCTTACACATACACTTACACAAATAGCATATAGTATACACCCACACACACACTAACGTAAACACACGCAAGAAACCACCTAAACCCAGACACAGGCAGAGACACAGACAGAAACAGACAAATGTACATACATAGACAAAGTGAGCCAATACCATGTAATAAGGCACAGTATGTCTTGGGTATATTGGTTGTTTTGGATGTTTTAGGTATATTGTATGTTTTGTATGTTTTCGGTAAAATTTATGTTTGGGATGTTTTAGGTATATTGGATATTTTGGGAATATTGGATGTTTTGGATGTCTTCGTGCCCCTTGAAACATCAATACACAAAATCTCAGACTGCGCATGTGCAGGCTGTCATATCAAAGGCACTTCTTCGATATCATGTTGTTTTTGACTGAAAATGAAAACATGTAAGTTTGTCACTTTCACAAGTTTTTTTTTTGCCTTTAGACTTTGAGAGAATGAACAGCTAAGGATAACTTTTTCACTTCTCCCATTGACCTGCCAAACACCAAACCCTGTTCTGTTGAGTATTCTTCGTGAGGCATTCCCTGAAGTATTAGCCTGTTGGGCCTCTGGGTTTGAAAACTCTGCGGATATGCGATCCAAGCAAAGGTTTCAAACTTAAACGTGAATAAAATAAACACTTCTCTCTTTCTCAACCTGGTAAGACCTTTTCTCCTCTAAGCTACAAACAAACAACCAAACAAACAAACTCAGAATAATTCAAATGCCAGGATGTAGATAATAAACAGATGATAAACAGAGGCTGTGTTAAAAATAATGATATGGATGTATCTAATTGGCTGCTCTGTCCATTACATCATTCTGCCCTCACTCCCTCAGAAAGTGATAAGGAAAGCCTATTAAAAGGAGGCGCGGCGTGGAAGAAGGCAGCTGACAATTTGCCGTGCCAAAAAGGGAGAAATTATGTGAAAAATAAACTAATTGGGTTCCCATCAATTGTGCTGACAGCCTGTGCCTTGCAGCAGGAAATTATTCTGATTTTTGACGCACACAAACACACACAGACCGAGACACATGTACAGACACACACAGACAGATTACTTGGAGCTCAGTGTGATAACGCTAGAAAGTCACGCTACACTACCACTGACCCACATGCATTAGCTCACCAAGACCTGTATCTGTGTGTGTGTGATCTTGTGATGACACAGACCTCTGTCTCATCCCCTGCCTGTCCACACAGCTCCCAGAGTCGTGGTGACCAAACTCTCCTAATCAAAGATGGCACTTGTGACCTTCAAGACAATAGACATGAGACTTCTCCCACAACCTCGCTATACTCGAAACCCTTAACATGCTACACACACATCCTGCCACTCTCTCCTATACAACCTCTGTCGCCCCCTTGTCCCCTCGTATATTCTCTATACACCCTACCTAAGCGGACTTCCTAATGCAACCTTTAATGTCATAACCTTTCGGTGTAAAAGCATACCTCTCCTGGATCCATTGCAATGAGAAAGCAGCAGGGGAAGTGCGTGCCTGTCTATTGACAGCGGCTGCAGTGAATCACAGTGGCTGTATTTCTGGATCTCTGGATCTCAGCTGTGAATGAAAGCGGTCTCCTCAGCTCGACCGCAGGCGGAGAAGGATAGGAGCGTAACAAACCCACACTTTCTCATTAAGACATACTGTGTGTATGTGTACTGTATGTGTGTGTGCATTTATGTGTCAGCCCTGCCTGGGACTAAATAAGCGTGACAGACAGAGACTGCAAAAGGAAAGGAAAAGAGAAGGAAAGGAGAGAGGAGGAGAGGAAAGGAGAGATCGAGTGGCACTATATATGAAGACAGATAATCATTGTCTCGCTCAAACGATAATGAACTTGGAGCTCTTTTTTCATTGCTTTCATTGCTAAGGCCTAACCATACGGTGGGGCTGTGAGTGACATATTGGGGAATGGCTTTTTAATGAGACCCAAATGGACATGGAGGTAATTTGAGGGAAAGGGGAGAGAATATGACCTCATCATCATTTCAACTTCCCAAGTACTTATCATCAACATTAACTACCATAGAAAGAGAGCGACACACCAACACACACAGACTCATAAGGCAGGTTTCCATTGACCCAGGTTTATTAGACAAAAGTGATGTCATGGAAAAAAAATCATAGCAACGTGTTGGAAATGGCAGATATAGGAGAAATGTTCTTAAGAGCAACAATATTTTTATCGGTTCGAGAGGGGTCAATTTTTTTCTTGTCTTACTTTATTGCCACAAATGATGATGGAAACTGTGTTTTCAAATAAATTAGGTTTGCCAAATAATTTTGGAGGTATAAGGGGCACGTGATGCCAACACTTTAAACAAATTTTTAGGGGGTGTAATTGTCTGCATCACTTCCAATTGTGCAAATATACACAGTATATATATATATATATATATATACTGTGTATATATATGTGTATATATATATATATATATACACATATATATACACATACACACACACACAAATACATACATACAGTTGAGGTCGGAAGTTTACATACACTTAGGTTGGAGTCATTAAAACTTGTTTTTCAACCACTCCATCAATTGGTCTGTGGTCAGTAGTGGTCAGTAGTTTACATACACTAAGTTGACTGTGCCTTTAAACAGCTTGGGGAATTCCCGAAAATGATATCATGGATTTAGAAGCTTCTGATAGGCTAATTGACATCGTTTGAGTCAATTGGAGGTGTACCTGTGGATGTATTTCAAGGACTACCTTCAAACTCAGTGCCTCTTTGCTTGACATCATGGGAAAATCAAAATAAATCAGCCAAGACCTCAGAAAAATAATTGGAGACCTCCACAAGTCTGGTTCATCCTTGGGAGCACAAGGTACCAAGTTCATCTGTACAAACAATAGTACGCAACCACGCAGCTGTCATACTGCTCAGGAAGGAGACGCGTTCTGTCTCCTAGAGATGAACGTACTTTGGTGTGAAAAGTGCAAATCAATCCCAGAACAATAGCAAAGGACGTCATGAAGATGCCGTATGAAACGGATACAAAAGTATCTATATCGACGGTAAAACAAGTCCTATATCGACATAATCTGAAAGACCACTCAGCAAGGAAGAAGCCACTGCTTCAAAACCGCCATAAAAAAGCCAGTCTACAGTTTGCAACTGCACATGGGGACAAAGATCGTACTTTTTGGAGAAATGTCCTCTGGTCTGATGAAATAAAAATAGAACTGTTTGACCATAATGACCATCGTTATGTTTGGAGGAAAAAGGGGTAGGCTTGTATACCGAAGAACACCATCCCAATCGTGACGCTTGGGGGTGGCAGCATCATGTTGTAGTGGTGCTTTGCTGCAGGAGGGACTGGTGCACTTCACAAAATAGATGGCATCATGAGGCAAGAACATTTTGTGGATATATTGAAGCAACGTCTCAAGACATCAGTTAAGTTAAGACTTGGTCGCAAATGGATCTTCCAAATGGACAATGACCCCAAGCATAATTCCAAAGTTGTGTCAAAAGGGCATAAGGACAACAAAGTCAAGGTATTGGAGTGTCCACAAAGCCCTGTCCTCATCCTATCGAAAATGTGTGGGCAGAACTGAAAAAGCATGTGCGAGCAAGGCCTATAAACCTGACTCAGTTACAACAGCTCTGTCAATTCACCCAACTTATTGTGGGAAGCTTGTGGAAGGCTACCTCAAATATTTGACCCAAGTTAAACAATTTAAAGGCTATGCTACCAAATACTAATTGAGTGTATGTAAACTTCTGACCCACTGGGAATGTGATGAAATAAATAAAAGCTGAAATAAATCACTCTACTATTTTTCTGACATTTCACATTCTTAAAATAAAGTGGTGATCCTAACTGACCGAAGACAGGAAATTGTTAATAGGATTAAATGTCAGGAAATGTGAAATACTGACTTTAAATGTATTTGGCTAAGGTGTATGTAAACTTCCGACTTCAACTGTACATATACACATACTTACATATACATATATATTTAAATATATACATATATTTTTTTAAATATTTTATTTTCCTTTAACCCTACCACCTCTCCCCTAATTGGAGTAAAGTAGTGAACACCACCCCTTGGGCTTCTACTTCCAGCTTATACATACTATATACAGTGCCTTGCGAAAGTATTCAGCCCCCTTGAACTTTGCGACCTTTTGCCACATTTCAGGCTTCAAACATAAAGATATAAAACTGTATTTTTTTTCTTCTTGCCACTCTTCCATAAAGGCCTGATCTGCGCAATATACGACTGATTGTTGTCCTATGGACAGAGTCTCCCACCTCAGCTGTAGATCTCTGCAGTTCATCCAGAGTGATCATGGGCCTCTTGGCTGCATCTCTGATCAGTCTTCTCCTTGTATGAGCAGAAAGTTTAGAGGGACGGCCAGGTCTTGGTAGATTTGCAGTGGTCTGATACTCCTTCCATTTCAATATTATCGCTTGCACAGTGCTCCTTGGGATGTTTAAAGCTTGGGAAATCTTTTTGTATCCTAATCCGGCTTTAAACTTCTTCACAACAGTATCTCGGACCTGCCTGGTGTGTTCCTTGTTCTTCATGATGCTCTCTGCGCTTTTAACGGACCTCTGAGACTATCACAGTGCAGGTGCATTTATACGGAGACTTGATTACACACAGGTGGATTGTATTTATCATCATTAGTCATTTAGGTCAACATTGGATCATTCAGAGATCCTCACTGAACTTCTGGAGAGAGTTTGCTGCACTGAAAGTAAAGGGGCTGAATCATTTTGCACGCCCAATTTTTCAGTTTTTGATTTGTTAAAAAAGTTTGAAATATCCAATAAATGTCGTTCCACTTCATGATTGTGTCCCACTTGTTGTTGATTCTTCACAAAAAAATACAGTTTTATATCTTTATGTTTGAAGCCTGAAATGTGGCAAAAGGTCGCAAAGTTCAAGGGGGGCCGAATACTTTCGCAAGGCACTGTACATTTTACGGGCACAGTCTATTTTACAATTGTCATATTTGATTTGTTTTACTCCTGTCCTGCCTCTATCCTCAACCACTCCCATCTATTTATTTCACAAAAGTTGTGAACCTATAGACGTTTTACAGACACAGTATGTTTTACATTAGTTATCTAGATGTTATTATTCACAACCTTCAGCTCCATCCAACCCCTCCCATCTATCTCTTAACACCATCCATATTGGATTTCTATTTGCCATATATTTTTCAACTGTGCTGTGAGGTTTCACAAAAGCAGAACCTTTCTATAGATTGTAAATGAAAAATAAATATTTGATGCCATCACTTCACCCTAACTATGAAACTTCACTCCACATGTGGTTCTAAATGCCTGCTAAATAAATATGTTCAACTATAAAAACAATGTTTCTTTGCGGGATCTTTGTCCTGACTTTCAAGAATGGCTGAATTGCTTCGGCTTCTGGTTGGCTGGATGGAAGTTTCACTATGGCACAGACCGTGGCAATATGTTGTCACATAAAAATGATTAGAATATGGCAAATATTAGTCAATTATTTCATTCTATCCTTTTGCGGTCATCCTGAGACATGAAACAGTTAGGTGGGAAGGCAGTGTAACGGTTTCTTCCTCTTCTGACGAGGAGTATGAAGGATCAGACCAATGCGCAGCGTGGTAAGTGTTCATGTTATTTTTTATTTAAACTGAACACAAAACAAAATAACAAGAGAATGAACGAAAACGAAACAGTCCTGTCAGGTGCAGAAACACAAAACAGAAACAAACTACCCACAAAACCCATCTGGGCAAAGCTACCTAAGTATGGTTCTCAATCAGAGACAACGACAGACAGCTGTCCCTGATTGAGAACCATACCCGGCCAAAAACAAAGAAATACAAAAACATAGAAAAATAACATAGAACGCCCACCCTAGTCACACCCTGGCCTAACCAAAATAGAGAATAAAAAGCCTCTCTATGGCCAGGGCGTGACCTACAGGCTGTCCCAATGTATTATTTTTCAATTTGCTTAAATGGGTAATGGAAACACTTCAACCACTTCAGTTTTATTAGGCACTGTATTATTATTTTTTGACATCATGTCCAGCTGTTTTTATTGACACAAGATTGTTAAATGGAAACACCATCGCAGGCAGCTGTCAACTCTATTATCTATGCAAACTTTATAAATGTTCAAATAGTATTTGAAATCCTAAATCTTTTAAGTTCTTTCGTTGTGCTTGATTGAGCTTGCCTTGCACAATGGAACCAATGTAATAGTGCCAAATGTGCAAATCCTGCTCATCTGCCACTCCATGCAGACTCAATCAAACCCTCCAGGTATTTGATAGATTTTTCAAACTATTTTCTAACTATTTGAACCTAGTAGGTCGGTTTGATAATGCTCTATGTAATCTATGTTAGCAGAGTTTTATTCTCACTCTGAAATATTAAATAAGGTCTTGGAAGTATTAATAAACTCACCTTTGATGCCCCGGCCTATGCTCATTAGTAGAGTTCCAATGTGTGTGTGTGTGCGTTTATGTGTGTGGTGCTATGTGTGTGTGTGTGTGTGGCCCTTGGGTGACGGTTGTGCCAGAATCAGGGAAATGTATAATTGAAGTCCTAACTATCTTTGACCTCTGACCCCTGCCTGTGTCACTTCTGGTTAGTGACTGGGCTTCTAATTGCTGACCCTCTCCCTCGCTTTCCTCAGGTTGGGGCCAGTCATACCTCCTCTAGTCTTTCATCCCACACAGACAGGCTGACAGACGGGTCATCAATTAACCTCAAACCTGCATGTGAGTGGCGTGAGTGTGTGTGTGTATGTTGAATATCAGTTAATTTACCACTGTGTGTGCCTCAGTAATAAATACATCGGGAAAAAAAGTACTCAATTGTCATACTTGAGGAAATTACTCAAGTGAAAGTTACCCAGTAAAACACTACTTGAGTAAAAGTCTAAAAGTATTTGATTTTTAAATATTCTCAAGTAGCAAAAGTACTTTTTTTTGTTTTTTAAATACATAAGTATCAAAAGTAAAAGTAAAGGTATAAATCGTTTCAAATTCCTCATATTAGGCAAACCCGACGGCACAATTTTCTTGTTTTTTAAATTTACGAATAGTCAGGGGCACACATAATTGACAAATTAATCATTTGTGTTTAGTGAGTCCGCCAAATCAGAGGCATTAGGGAGAAGCAGGGATGTTCTCTTGATAAGTGCGTGAATTGGCCCATTTTCCTGTCCTGCTAAGCATTCAAAATGTACCGAGTACTTTTGGGTGTCAGGGAGTAAAAATGTAAGGAGTAAAAAGTACATTATTTTCTTGAGGAATGTAGTGAAGTAAAAGTAATTAAAAATATAAATAGTAAAGTACAGATACCCCCAAAAACGAGTTAAGTAGTACTTTAAAGTATTTTTACTTAAGTACTTTACAACACTGAAAATAGTGTTGTGTGCATGAACAATACCAATAAATGTTGTTCCATCTTGTTATTTAGCAAAATAACTATTTGACTGTGACGACAACCCTAATAAGTATATTTGAATTCTAATGAATACACGGCAGGTTTTATCACGTCCCTCCTGGTGCTTTTATTAGGCTTTTCTAGGTGTGTTATCCTCGTTCTTTTCTAGGTGTGTTATCCTCGTTCTTTTCTAGGTGTGTTATCCTCGTTCTTCCTCACATAGTATTTGTTCTATTGTTTGTCTAGGTGTTTATCAGGGTGCATTGTGGGAGAGTGACAGAAGGACAGAGATAAACGTTGCATTGTTTTGATCCCTGTTTGTGGTACTAATGTATTGGTCTCCATGGAGACAGAATTAATGAGCACTCCTGTGTATACTCAGGGATTAAAGTTATTATATTTATTATATTCTGTGAAACAAAAAAACACATTGTTTTGGGTAAAACACACTTAAAACATTCTCCGTTCTCTCCCCCTGGGTATTTAGTGTGTCAGCTTCTCCCTAGTTAGTTCCTTTATGTTGTTTTGTTGTTCATGGCAGAAATCCACCACGAAAACAAGGGTAAAATCTGAACATAGCTGCCAGCACCAGTTATGAGTTTCACCTTCTAGAAGATGGAGACTTTAATGGAAGTGTAAAAATTCTAAATAGCGGTAAATGTAAATTGGTTTGCAGGACATGTTGTGAACATTTGTATTTTGGTATTTTATTAAGATCCCCATTAGTTGTTGCAAAAGCAGCTAGTCTTCCTGGGGTTCACACAAAACATGCCATAATACAGTACAGAACACTAATAGACAAGAACAGCTCAAACCTAAGCTGCAAGTGTTGAGCTACAGTTGAACTAGACTGCATTAAACTACACCGCAATAAGTTCAAGAAGAAAAGTAGCCTAATCAAAGTATTATCTTATATTCTTTACTTCTATGAAATAGAAAACAATTGATGTTCTGCCAATCCATGAACATATCCTCACACTGCCAATCCATGAACATATCCTCACACTGCCAATCCATGAACATATCCTCACACTGCCAATCCATGAACATATCCTCACACTGCCAATCCATGAACATATCCTCACACTGCCAATCCATGAACATATCCTCACACTGCCAATCCATGAACATATCCTCACACTGCCAATCCATGAACATATCCTCACACTGCCAATCCATGAACATATCCTCACACTGCCAATCCATGAACATATCCTCACATTGTTTTATGTTTTAGACCTTCAGCATGACTTTTGGTTTTTACCGAAAGTCCTATTTTGGTACTATTTTGGTACTATTTTGGTACTATTTTGGTACTATTTTGGTATTATTTTCACAAGCATGTGGTACATTTTTCACAACTCTTAGTACAAAACTCCACACTGTCACACCTGTAACATAGCCAGTCTTTCATTCAAAACCTGCCATTGTGCATTCATTTGGATTGTAAACATCACTCACAACACAACCATTGAGTCAAAAATGAGTTTATTGTGAAATGTCCTTTTAACTACCAGTTAACCCAATATCAAACAATACACGATACCGGTTCCAAATCACCCTTAGAAGTGCTGAAAGTAATATGCTACAGTCCTGTAAATGACAGTAGATTACACAGTTCACATTAGGCAATAGACTTAAGTTACCCCAAAAAACTGACAGAAAATCTACAATTGACATAATATCTATCCAATGTGTAATCAAAAGGTGGGATCAATGAAGACATCCTCGACAATCATTCATGCAATTTTTTCTCTCCCAGATATAATTGCCACATAGGTGTACTGTCTGTAATCAAATGTAAGAAATTAAATAAAACAAATTAAATAAATGAAAATAAAACGTAACGTTTAGCACACATTCATTTGCTTCAAGCCTATCTTATCATCCACAACACGGTGAATGTCCTCATTGTTCACGCACCGCAGGAAAACACTTTTGGAATGGCGAATCCACTGTTCAAATAAACCTACCATTAAAGTTATAGACTGATCATTTCTTTGTCAGTGGGCAAACGTACAAAATCAGCAGGGGATCAAATACTTTTCCCCCTCACTGTACATACCAGAGCCATTAAACAAACTATAATGAGGTCTGAAATGTGGGCTAATAGGCTCATCATAACAGGTTGTCTCTGGGTTTGACTATTCATGCCTGGGCCTGTGCTCAAGGATTCTGTGACAGCCAGGCATAATACAAACGAAAAATGATTACCTGATTTGACTGATTGGGTGATCAATCGAGCGACGAGCGATCATCTGACTTCAGCCTTTTAACGAGGCGGATCAATTCTGCCAGTCAGAGCTCTGCCTGGGTCTGAATGTAAAACATCCGAATGAGGATCAGCTCTGCCACTTACAGCAACAGGTGACACACAGGGCTTTAAATTAATGAGCTGTTTGATTTTCTGTGAAGCCCCCCTCATATGCCCCACTCCCTTCCCCTTTACCTGCGGTCTGCTAAGCAGTCCACGACATCTCTCTGCTCTAATTGGCTGTTTGCCTCATCATAACAATAGGCGGACAAGAGCTCAGGAGTTCACCCAAAGTTACTCTAAATGTTTCCTTTGCAGTCTTGTCTTTTGAATATTCAGATATGCATAGTCACTGCAGCTATCGCTCCACTACGCTGCATCCTCTGATTGCTCTTTTCAAGCTAGGCAGTATTCAAAACGAGATATTCGACCCTTCTGACCCTGAAAGTATGTGGGTGCCCTGAAAGTATGTGTGTGTGTGTGGCAGTTGGTGGTAGCCAGAATGTGAATCATTGTTCTATTCCAACAGCTGCAGGAGATGGAGTTGGGTTGATCCATTTAGGGTTTCTGCTCATTTGTCAGGACAGTGCTACAATGACTCACCTATACCTAAATGTCCGTATTATTCTGGAGCCCATTCATTGGCGAAAGCTTTAGTGTTCTGTGCTGTGGAGAAATTCAGAGAAAGGAATGCTTTCTGTGGTCAAAAAAATCCCTCTAAATCTTCAAAATTGACTGTATTTGCAATCCAAAAGATAGATTTATGTCAGTAAGTGTTGGTTTATTCCTGTGATGGGAAAATCACAGCACTCAATCACAATGCTGGCGGCTATAAGCCCTGGGGCCGGCACAGTGAGGGAAGTCATGTTCAGCTGATGAGTCAGCTCTTAAATAGACCTGTTTCATCCTACTGCCCCCTCCCCGCCTTCTACCTCCGCCTTCACTCTACACAATCATAGGCCTATATAAGCTATGTGAATGAAAACACAGAGGGAAGGAGAAAGGTGGTGGGATGCAAATAGGAAGTGTGTTTGGTTGTGAAAACGTGTGTGTGTGTGTGTGTGTGTGTGTGTGTGTGTGTGTGTGTGTGTGTGTGTGTCTGTGTGTGTCTGTGTGAGGTGTCTAAGACAAAGAACGACATAAAGAGAGAAACATTTACTGAAATGAAATCACTATCTTTGGGCCCAGCTCCAGAAAAAGAAGAGGAGAGGGGAGGTCTCTTGGGGCTGTCATTTGATTTAGTCGAGATGGTGTAGCGCTTTAAACTGATCATACTGGAGCCCTGTCTTCACATTTCCCTATGAACACCTTGTCTTATCTCCCTCCTTTTCTCATTGCATTCAATGGAAAAGCAGAGTGTGCAAAATAGAAAAGGCTGTATGAGACTGTATGAGATGAGGTTAAAAAAGGACAGAGCAAGAAGCAAGAGCAAAATGTTTGGCATTGTATTCCGTGTGAATGTTAATGTACTGTACTTGGCTATGGGGTTTGTGGGGTATGGTTGTGTGTCCGTTTGTGTGTTTGCTCACTCAGCTCCTTTCCTTGCTGTGCTCAAGCAGGGGTATTGGTATTCGACAGGCAGCAGCAGCTTTGCTGATTTAAACTATCCCATTCCTTACTCTCTCTGTCTGGGACAGATCACAGCTATTTGTTAGCCTTTAGAGCCTCAAGCCTCTGTGTGTAAGAGAGCATGTGTGTGTGTGTGTGTGTGTGTGTGTTTCAACGTATGTTCTTTCATGTTCGTGTCTTCCTTTGCGTCTATCAAGCCTGAAAATATTGTACAACATGTCACCAAAGATCATCTCCTTTTACTGTGCACTTACCTCACCCCTCCACATATGAATTGAAAATACCTTCCATGTTTCTGAGAACCCAGCAAGGGAGAATGCAGGAGAGTGAGAGAGAGGTTGAAAAAACGGGAAAGAGAAAATTAGAGAAAGGGGACAGAATGAAATGAGGGGGCAGAGAGGGAGGGAGAGAGAGGAAGCAGAGCGAGAGAGAGAAAGAAAGAAAGAGGGAGAAAGAAAGAGACAGGGAGAGCAAGAGAGAGAGCAGAGAGAGAGAGTGGCTGGGAGAGAGAGAGCGGAGAGAGTGAGTTGTGTGAGAGAGGTAGAGAGAGAGAGTGGCTGGGAGAGAGAGTGGAGAGAGTGAGAGAGGTAGAGAGAGACAAAGAAAGCTTAGTGTTGGCGTTGGCCCCTGAGTTTGAGGGAAGGCAGTTATTTCAGAGGAAATGAGCTGTCACCCAGATGAAACTGGCAGCACATAATGAGGCTGAGCTGAGCTGGTCGCCTCACAGTGAAGTAGTGCTGATCATTCTCTCTCACTG
Organism: Oncorhynchus kisutch; assembly: GCF_002021735.2. Taxonomy (NCBI): domain Eukaryota; kingdom Metazoa; phylum Chordata; class Actinopteri; order Salmoniformes; family Salmonidae; genus Oncorhynchus; species Oncorhynchus kisutch. The sequence continues at coordinate 35,769,596 of NC_034192.2, forward strand.
AGCAGAGCTTGGGCTAAACGCAGGTATTATCATGTTAGGGTGGTCTTTCTACCTCTTACCAATGATTCCATTTCTCTGTCTCTCTACATCTCTCTCAATTCAATTCAATTTCAATTTAAGGGGCTTTGTTGGCATGGGAAACATATGTTTATATTGCCAAAGCAAGTGAAATAGATGAACAAAGGTGAACTAAACAATAAAAATTAACAGTAAACATTACACTAACAAAAGTTCCAAAAGAATAAAGACGTTTCAAATGTCGTATTATGTCAATATACAGTGTTGTAATGATGTGCAAATAGTTATTAAAGTACAGGAGAGAAAATAAATAAACATAAATATGGGTTGTATTTACGATGGTGTTTGTTCTTTACTGGTTTCCCTTTTCTTGTGGCAATAGGTCACAAATCTTGCTGCTGTGATTGAACACTGGTATTTCACCCAGTAGATATGGGAGTTTATCAACATTGGATTTGTTTTTGATTTCTTTGTGGGTCTGTGTAATCTGAGGGAAATATGTGTCTCTAATATGGTCATACATTTGGCAGGTTAGGAAGTGCAGCTCAGTTCCCACCTCATTTTGTTGGCAGTGTGCACACAACCTGTCTTCTCTTGAGAGCCAGGTCTGCCTTTGGCGGCCTTTCTCAATAGCAAGGCTATGCTCACTGAGTCTGCACATAGTCAAAGATTTCCTTAAGTTTGGGTCAGTCACAGTGGTCAGGTATTCTGCCCCTGTGTACTCTCTGTTTAGGGCCAAATAGCATTCTAGTTTGCACATTTTTTGTAAATGTTTTCCTGTGTCAAGTAATTATTTTTCTGTCTTCTCATTAGGCTACCCTGGGGTGGCAGGGTAGCCTCGTGGTTAGAGTGTTAGACTAGCAACCGAAAGGTTGGAAGCTCGAATCCCCGAGCTGGCAAGGTAGAAATCTGGCGTTCTGTCCCTGAACAAGGCAGTTAACCCACTGTTCCTAGGCTGTTATTGAAAATAAGAATTTGTTCTTAACTGACTTGCCTAGTTAAATAAAAAATAATTTGGTTGGGTCTAATTGTGTTGCTGTCGTGGGGTCTGTTTGTGTTTGTGAACAGATCCCCAGGACTAGCTTGCTTAGGGTTCTCCAGGTGGATTTCGCTGTAGGTGATGGCTTTGTTATGAAAGGTTTGAGAATCGCTTCCTTTTAGATGATTTGTAGAATTTAATGGTTTTTTTCTGGATTTGGATCATTAGTGACCTAATTCTGCTCCGCATGCATTATTTGGTGTTTTACACTGTACACTGAGGATATCTTTGCAGAATTCTGCATGCAGAGTCTCAATTTGGTGTTTGCCCCATTTTGTGAATTATTGATTGGTGAGAGGACCCCAGAAACCATAAAGGGCAATGGATTCTATAAATGATTCAAGTATTTCTAGCCAGATCCTATGTCAAATGTTATATTCCTTTAGATGGCATAGAAGGCCCTTCTTGCCTTGTCTCTCAGGTTGTTCACAGCTTTGTGCAAGTTACCTGTGGTGCTGATGTTTAGGCCCAAGGTATGTATAGTTTTTGTGTGCTCTAGTGCAACGGTGTCTAGATGGAATTTGTATTTGTGGTCCTGGCGACTGGACCTTTTTGGGAACACCATTATTTTGGTCTTCCTGAGATTTACTGTCAGGGCCCAGGTCTGTGCATAAGATCTAGGTGCTGCTGTAGGCCCTCCTTGGTTGGGGACAGAAGCACCAGATCATCAGCAAACAGTAGACATTTGACTTCAGATTCTAGTAGGGTGAGGTCGGATACTGCAGACTGTTCATTGATATATATGTTGAAGAGGGTGGGGCTTAAGAGCTCTCTCTTTCTCTCTACATGTCTCTATGTAGACTACATGACCAAAGGCATGTGGACACCTGCTTGTTGAACATTGAACATCATTCCAAAATCATGGGCATTAATATGGAGTTGGTCCTCCCTTTCTCTGCTATAACAGCCTCCACTCTTCTGGGAAGGTTTTCCACTAGATGTTGGAACATTGCTGCGGGGACAATTTCTATGCGTTACGCGCTTCAGCACTCTGTGGTCCCGTTTTGTGAGCTTGTGTGGCTTACCACTTCACAATAACAGCACTTACAGTGGACCAGGGCAGCTTTAGCAGGGCAGAAATTTGATGAACTGACTTGTTGGAAAGGTAGCATCCTATGACGGTGCCATGTTGAAAGTCACTGAGCTCTTCCGTAAGGCCATTCTACTGCCAATGTTTGTCTATGGAGATTGCATGGCCGTGTGCTCGATTTTATACACCTGTCAGCAACGGGTGTGATGGAAATAGCCAAATCCACAAATTTGAAGCGGTGTCCACATACTTCTGTATATATAGTGCATGTCTCTCTTATCTCTCGCTCCTTTTCCCTCTCTCTTTCTCCCTCTCTCTCCCTGTAGAGCATTGTGAGGTGTGCTATTACTCCTGTGAGGTCCTGGTGGGTTGTACAGGTGTTGAAGGACACAGGGTCTAATTCTTTTCCTAAAGGTACACCGTGTTCATATCCCTCTATCATGTAATCATAATGGAGTCTACCGGTGGTTCAGCCACAGGGCCTAATTTCGCACTCTGTACCCTCTCTCTCCTTTCCCCCCTCTCTCTGTATGTCACTTTCTTTACATACTCTGACCAGTAGTGCACTCAGCTCTGGTTCTCAGTACTTCTGAAATCTCCATCTCTGCTAAAGGAGAGTCATTATCTACTGTTCAGAACAGAGACTGGGAGGTGGAGGCTGGGGCAGTAGGGGGAGGGCTGGGTGAGTAGGGGAAGTAGGGGGAGGTAGGGGAAGTAGGGGGAGGTAGGGGGAGGTATGGGAAGTAGGGGGAGGTAGGGGAAGTATGGGGAGGTAGGGGGAGTAGGGGGAGGTAGGGGAAGTAGGGGGAGTAGGGGGAGGTAGGGGAAGTAGGGGGAGGTATGGGAGGTAGGGGGAGTAGGGGGAGGTAGGGGGAGGTAGGGTAAGTAGGGGGAGGTATGGGAAGTAGGGGGAGGTAGGGGGAGGTATGGGAGGTGGGGGGAGTAGGGGGAGGTAGGGTAAGTTCGGGGGAGGTAGGGGAAGTTGGGGTGGGTATGGGAAGTAGGGGGAGTAGGGGGAAGTAGGGGGAGGTAGGGGGAGTAGGGGGGAGTAGGGGGTAGTAGGGGGAGGTAGGGGAAGTAGGGGGAGGTAGGGGGAGGTAGCGTGATAGGGGGAAGTAGGGGAGGTAGGGGAAGTAGGGGGAGTAGGGGGAGGTAGGGGGAGGTAGCGGGATAGGGGGAAGTGGGGGAGGTATGGGAAGTAGGGGGAGGTAGGAGGAGTAGGGGGAGTTAGAGGGAGTAGGGGGAGTAGGGGGAGGTATGGGAAGTAGGGGGAGTAGGGGGAGGTAGAGGGTGAATAATAGCCTTTGAACAGGTGCTGCCGCTTTCCAGATTTCATTGCTAATATGCCGTGCAGAGGTTGGTTCATTCTGGGTGGGTGGGTGGGTGGGGGAAGAGAGAAAAAGAGTGAAAGAGAAATGGGGGAGAGATAAGAGAGAAAAAGAGAGAGTGTAAGAGAGGGAGAGAGAGTGAAAGACAGAGAGACAGACAGAGAGAGAAAGAAAAGAGGAGTAGGTAGGAGACACATAAAGTGAGATCATTACATTGCCTTTTAAGCATTGATGGGTAATCATGTTTTATTTTGGGTTTGTTTCTTTGTTGTCCCATGCTAGAGACAACATGAGAAGTGATTGAGTTTGATAGTGTGCGTTATTTTGTGAGTTATTGGGAGTGTACTGTGTATTTTATTCCCAATGATTAACTTTGTTTATGCCTCTCTGTGCTTCAAACATGTTTAGTTGGAGACTTCTTTGTTAGAAGATGCTGACAATGCATCCACTCCAATATGCCTTACAGACCACTTCAATATCAACCAATTACACCCTATACTCCAATTGTCAGCTGTTAAAAAAGAGAATTAAAAAAGGTGATCTATTCCTCCCTCTCCAGTTGTTCATAGTTTTTTTTTATGAGGCGACATTGCGTGTAGTCGACTCTGCAATCCATCTCTCTTGCTGTGTGCGTATCCCACTCTCCCACTCTCTCTCTCTCTCAGCCTCTCTCTCATTTCTCCATCTCTATCTGTACTAGAAGATAGGGCTCCCTGTCTGAATAGTAATGACACACAACTCTCTCTCACAGGGAAGGAAGAAAGAAAAGAAACCGTCTGTTGTGTATGGAGGGAGAGAGAAAGAGAGGGAATGTGAGATCAAATATCATATGTGGACTCAAATAACCTGCAGTATAGGAGAGAGAGAGAGAGAGAGAGAGAGAGAGAGAGAGAGAGAGAGAGAGAGAGAGAGAGACGGTGAGAGAGAGAGAAGAAGAAGAAGGTGGACAAGTCTGTATCAAGCCTGGCCATAATGTCCTCAGGAGTCTATTCTCTAATTGGTAGGATTAGTCAACTCTTGGGCAGCAAACATCAAATCCAAGGGACAAATAGAAATATGACCGTAGGAAGAGTCATGCTAAGAATCTGGCCTGTTATGCCTATTCAAAGGTGAGTCTAATGATGTACAAGACTGGATTATATCACAGCCAAACTCTTGTAGCAACCCCAGAACTTTATCAGTCTGTAACACCTCTAATTTGATCTACTACTCCACAACAATGACCTCAGTTAGCATGACTGCTGCCTTCCTGAGACTTGAAGTACTGTCACCCGGGGACCACATATGCCTTGGCTGCTCTGGGTCAGTGATATTGACTGTGCTGTGTCGTTCGTTGTGGCATTGGTTCAAATACCGGGTCGGCTGTGGCACGGATATAGAGCACTTATACCTCCAGGTTATCCAGGGATTTCAATTGGAAGGCAGGAGTATTATTTCATCGAAATAAATACACATAAAGTGTGTGGAACGCGGCGGAGTACTGCTGTGGAACACGGCGGAGTACTGCTGTGGAACACGGCGGAGTACTGCTGTGGAACACGGCGGAGTACTGCTGTGGAACACGGCGGAGTACTGCTGTGGAACGCGGCGGAGTACTGCTGTGGAACACGGCGGAGTACTGCTGTGGAACACGGCGGAGTACTGCTGTGGAACGCGGCGGAGTACTGCTGTGGAACACGGCGGAGTACTGCTGTGGAACGCGGCGGAGTACTGCTGTGGAACACGGCGGAGTACTGCTGTGGAACACGGCGGAGTACTGCTGTGGAACACGGCGGAGTACTGCTGTGGAACACGGCGGAGTACTGCTGTGGAACACTGCGGAGTACTGCTGTGGAACACGGCGGAGTACTGCTGTGGAACACGGCGGAGTACTGCTGTGGAACACGGCGGAGTACTGCTGTGGAACACGGCGGAGTACTGCTGTGGAACACTGCGGAGTACTGCTGTGGAACACTGCGGAGTACTGCTGTGGAACACGGCGGAGTACTGCTGTGGAACACTGCGGAGTACTGCTGTGGAACACGGCGGAGTACTGCTGTGGAACACGGCGGAGTACTGCTGTGGAACACGGCGGAGTACTGCTGTGGAACACGGCGGAGTACTGCTGTGGAACACGGCGGAGTACTGCTGTGGAACACGGCGGAGTACTGCTGTGGAACACGGCGGAGTACTGCTGTGGAACCCCCTGCCTCTCTCTGCTGATGACATCCGCTAATGTGTTGTGTGGACATCTTCCACAGCTCCCCCCGTATGAGAACAGCAGGACACTGATGTGTCATCAGTCTGTGTGTGTTTTTATTTGCACTTTGTTTGTCTGTCTCTATACGTGTTAAGCAGAACAGGCTCACAGTTTTCTTCTACTGGCCCAGTAGGGAGCCCTATAAGGAAACTCTGCTATTAAATCCTTGGTAACACTGTTCGCCAGGCCTATAGGCACAGACCCACTACTGTATTCTAGGGTAAATGTAATACAAACAGGTGAAAAGAGTTTAAAACAGAAGTGATTATCAGCAGTCCTATTGGACAATTTCAGGTAGTAAGTAGCCGGCTGTCAAATGTTTTCTCACCTTCCTGTGCCAACTGAATGTGAGGTATGATGCCAGGTGTAGACAGTTGGGAGGTGTCTAGGAGACAAAACACTTTCCATTATGCAGACAGATCTAGAGGTCCTACTACACCACTGGTTCCCAAACTTTTTCCCTCAGGTCCCCCTTCCAGCATTGGGGAACACCCCCCCACCCCCCGTCTATTTCTATGGGCACAGGCACTGTTCATGACACAAACTGTCCACACCCCTCTTGTTGGCAGAGAGAAAAATGCCTTTTGCCATGGGATAGAGACTTACAACAAAATCAGTGAGCTAGAAAACCTAGCTAAAAAACCTAGCTAGAAAACCTAGCTAAAAAACCTAGCTAGAAAACCTAGCTAGAAAACCTAGCTAAAAAACCTAGCTAGAAAACCTAGCTAAAAAACCTAGCTAGAAAACCTAGCTAGAAAACCTAGCTAAAAAACCTAGCTAGAAAACGTGTTTGGGAAACCCTGGTGTAGGAGATCATACACTTTTTAAATACAGATCTAATGGGATTATTAGAGTGGGGAAAATCCCACTTAGCTGGCTACTGCTGCTGCTCTGACACCCATGTATGTTCACACAATGAGTCGTTACACTGAACCAACCATCCTCACTCCTCTGTGAATCAATGTTGTCCAGTGTCTCCATGCCACCTGTGCAGGTATTACGCACTATAGTACTCACTGTGTTGGTGATTATTGTGCTATAGGCTTTGCAGTCAGGTGTTTGGAATAGGGTGAGCAATAGGGGACAGGTTTTACTTCTCGCTCTAATGATCTGTGTTTGTATGACTGGGAGAGCCAAAAAAAAAAGAGATAGCTCCCGCAGGACTTATTCAGCTAAATTGTCTCCTTAGTCGTTTGTTTGATCTTGTTCATGACTAAATGAGAGGCGTAGAGTTTGGACCTCACGGAGGGTTTGGACGATGAATCCTATCACACAGAGAGAAACATGCCTGTAAGCACTGACTCAGGTACAGAAGTGTGTGCTAGCTCATTATAGTGAAGGACAGGATTAAGTTAGAGAAATCTGATCTCAGACCAGGGCTTTGAGCACTATGCTGTGGTGTAATCTGTGAGTGTGCGTGTATTTGTGTGTTGGGTTACGTTCGTGAGACTTTGTGTGTGTGTGTGTGTGTGTTACATTCGTGTGACTGTGTGTGTGTGTGTTACGTTTGTGAGATTAAAAAGGAAAGAACAGTAAAGGGAATGAGAGCCTTAACCTGGCAACCTACGCACACCACTTTCCACCCTCCACGCCGTGGAGCCGGAAGCGGTGCTCGCTACGACATCATCAATCAGGGACAGGCGATTGCATCGGTGCACAGAGTAATGACGGGGTTTGTAATTACATAGCCAGGCAGAAAAAAAAAAAACAAAAAAAAACACACACCTTAGACAGAGAATGGTAACGGATAATGAGGGTGAGGGGGGAGGGGGGTAGTACGGAGTGCTCAGGTACACACACAGACGCTTACACGTACACAAGAGCATACACACGTAAGCGCACACACATGTGCAATTGTATAACATCCATTAAGAAAGAGTATGTCGCTCCTGTTTATCTGGTCTGTTTTTCCCCAGCCCTCATCCCTCCCTCCACTCCCTTCTCCAGTGAGAGCTGCTCTCCTTCCTGCACTCATCCTTTTCCATTACTCACACCATTCACACCCACCGCCACTTAGGATGGAGACCGAGAGATAAGGGGTCAATGAGAGAAGCGCGTTGAGAAAAAGAACGAGTGAGTCTCCTCCCCACTTTGTGTATGTGTTTGTGTGTATGCATATGTGTGTATGTGAGAGTGTGTTTGTGTGTAGGACAGCGTTTGTGTGTGTTCTCACAGAATCCTTACAAAAGGGGACGAACTCAGTGCTGATGTAGAGACTTTTTCTCCACAATCAGATGTCCTTAAATCAAAATAAATGATTTCTCCTGAAGGTGGCAGTGTTGCCACACAGGTAACATGCTCATGCATTACACTCATCAGATTTATCGCCTGCTGGGGGTTGTAAGTGAAAAGGCCTCCACTATGAAGGACTCACATGAACACACATAATGAGATAAACACACACACACATAGATGCATGCGCGCACGCTCACACCCACGCGCACTCACACACACACACACACACACACACACACACACACACACACACACACACACACACACACACACACACACACACACACACACACACACACACACACACGCACGCTCTCACCCACACACGCACGCTCTCACACACACACACACACACACACACACACACACACACACACACACACACACACACACACACACACACACACACACACACACACACACACACACACACACACACACACACGAGAAGTGACAACAGCTTGATTTGCATATGGACAAAGAGCTTTCACCAATCATTTACCAGTGGAATCAAATAAACAAACAAACAGACAAACAAATAGCCTCCTTATGCACGCTCCATTGGCTGTCTGGAAGTGGCAATCTAATAACATCAACAGTGTAACTCTGTGATGTTTATGCTTGGCCGAGCAGCAGCAGCATCAGAGCAGTTATGACTCCTGGAGGAGGTGAGTGGGCCTCGTACAACAGCGCTCTGGACTAATGGCTTTCACATCTCACTGACTGACATCACAGGCGCCTGAAGATGACATGCTCTGGCAATGTGGTATCAGTGAGTCACCGCAACAACAGTGATTCATTAACCCCCCAAAACAGGGCAACGCCATCCGATTGGTCTGTAAGGCAGATGTGTGTGAGTGCGTTAACATATACTGTATACTGAACAAAAATATAAAAGCAACATGTAACGTGTTGGTACCATGTATCATGAGCTGAAATAAAATATCCCCCAAATTTTCTAAACGCACAAAAAAGGTTATTTCTCTAAAATTTTGTGCATACATGTTTACATTCATGTTATTTAGCTTTTTTCCTTTGCCAAGATAATCCATCCACCTGACAGCTGTAGCATATCAAGAATCGGATTAAACAGCATGATCATTACACAGGTGAATTTTGTGCTGGGGACAATAATATGCAGTTTTGTCACACAACACAATGCCACAGATGTCTCAAGTTTTGAGGGAGAATGCTATTGGCATGCTGACTGCAGGAATGTCCACCAGAGCTGTTGCCAGAGAAATTAACGTTAATTTCTCTACCATAAACTGCCCCCTCCAACATCGTTTTAGAGAATTTGGCAGTACGACCAACCGGCCTCACAACCGCAGGCCGTGTGTAACCAGCCAGCCCAGCACCTCCACATCTGGCTTCTTCACCTGCGGGATCGTCTGAGACCAGTCACCCGGACAGCTGATGAAACTGAGGAGTATTTCTGTCTGTAATAAAGCCCTTTTGTAAGGGAAAACTCATTCTGATTGGCTGGGCCTGGCTCTCCAGTGGGTGGGCCTATGATTTTGTTCTGTTCTTCACCCAGATTCTCCTCTCTTCTTCACCCCAACATTGTAAATATGTTAATCCCTTTCTACCCACCTCTCTCTCTCTCTCTCACACACACACACACACACACACACACACACACACACACACACACACACACACACACACACACACACACACTATGCTGTGTGTTACCTGTGTCTGTGACATTAGATACCACTCTGTATGTAGTCTGTAGTCTGTGACAGAGAAGATACCTGTAACGATTGTCGTCGGGAGAAGGAGAAGAGGTCCAAAGTGCAGCTTAATAATTTTAATTCAGATTCAGAACAAAAACAACAAACCGACAAATGAACAGTTCTGTAAGGTGCAACAAAACACTAAACAGAAAATAACCACCCACAAACAAAAGTGGAAAAACAGGCTACCTAAGTATGGTTCTCAATCAGAGACAACGATTGCCAGCTGCCTCTGATTGGGAACAATACCAGGCCAAACACATAGAAATAGAAAACATAGAACACAAAACATAGAATTCCCACCCCAACTCACACCCTGACCAAACTAAAATAGAGACATAAAAAAGGAACTAAGGTCAGGATGTGACAGTACCCCCCCCAAAGGTGCGGACTCCGGCCGCAAAACCCAAACCCATAGGGGACGGTTTGGGTGGGCATCTGTCCACGGTGGCAGCTTTGGCGCGGGACGTGGACCGCACTCCACCTTAGTCTTGGCCCACTTAGGTGGCCACTTAGGAGCGGCGACCCTCGCCGCCGACCTCGGACCGGGGACCCTTGCAGCGGGCCCCGAATAGACGGGAGTGAAGGGCGACTCTGGCAGCTCCTGACTGACAGGGGGCTCTGGCAGCTCCTGACTGACGGGCGGCTCTGGCAGCTCCTGACTGACGGGCGGCTCTGGCAGCTCCTGACTGACGGGCGGCTCTGGCAGCTCCTGACTGACGGGCGGCTCTGGCAGCTCCTGACTGACGGGCGGTTCTGGCAGCTCCTTACTGACGGGTGGCTCTGGCAGGAAGACTCTGGGAAGCGCCGGACAGGAGGAAGACTCTGGGAAGCGCCGGACAGGAGGGAGAACCTGGAGGGAGGAGACGGAGAGACAGCCTGGTGCGTGGGGCTGCCACAGGACCCACCAGGCTGGGGAGACCTACAGGAGGCCTGGTGTGTGGAGGAGGCACCGGATGGGCCGGGCTGTGGGGGCGACTGGAGCTCTGGTGCGCAGCCTTGGCACCACTCCTCCCGGCTGGATGACCACTTTAGCCCGGACCCTCCAGAGTGCAGGCACAGGTTGAACCGGGCTGTGGGGGAGCACTGGAGATCTGGTGCATACCACTCGCACCTCTCCCTTAGGCTCAATGCCCACATTCGCCCGGCACGGGTGGAGCGCAGGCATAGGGCGAACTTCACCCTCCCAGCGCCCCGGAGACACAGCACGCAGCGCCGGTGCAGGATTCCCTGGGCCGAAACGGCGTACCGGAGACCAAACACGCTGCACTGGCACAACACACCCTGGCTGGATGCCCACTCTCGCATGGCACTTGCGGGGGGCTGGCCTGCACCGTGCTATGATCACGTACTGGCGACACTGTGCGCTTGACCGCATAACACGGTGCCTGACCAGTACTGCGCTTCTTCCGGTAAGCACGGGGAGTTGGCTCAGGTCTATCGCCCGACTCCGCCAATCTCCCCGTGGCCTCCTCCCAATTTTTTGGGGGGCTGCCTCTCGTGCCTGTTGCGCTGCCTTGTTTGTGTCGCCAACTCCATTCTCCGGTATCCCTCCTCGCACTGCTCTAGGGAATCCCAGGCGGGCTCCGGCACTCTCCCTGGGTCGACCGACCAACTCTCTATCTCCTCCCAGTTTGTCTCATAATGCAGATAGCGCAGCTCACCAGTCCAGGAGTCCCTTTCACCACGCTGCTTGGTCCATTGGTGGTGGGTGGTTCTGTAACGATTGTCGTCGGGAGAAGGAGAAGAGCACCAAAGTGCAGCGTGGTACGTATTCATAATAATTTTAATAAAAATGAATACTGAACAAAAACAACAAACCGAAAAATGAACAGTTCTGTAAGGTGCAACAAAAACACTAAACAGAAAATAACCACCCACAAACAAAAGTGGGAAAACAGGCTACCTAAGTATGGTTCTCAATCAGAGACAACGATTGCCAGCTGCCTCTGATTGGGAACCATACCAGGCCAAACACATAGAAATAGAAAACATAGAACACAAGACATAGAATGGAGGAACTAAGGTCAGGATGTGACAATACCACTCTGTCTGTAGTCTGTAGTCTTTGACAGAGTAGATACCACTCTGTCTGTAGTCTGTGACAGAGTAGACACCAATCTGTCTGTAGTCTGTGACAGAGTAGATACCAATCTGTCTGTAGTCTGTGACAGAGTAGATACCACTCTGTCTGTAGTCTGTGACACAGTAGATACCACTCTGTCTGTAGTCTGTGACAGAGTAGATATCAATCTGTCTGTAGTCTGTGACAGAGTAGATACCACTCTGTCTGTAGTCGGTGACAGAGTAGATACCACTCTGTCTGTAGTCGGTGACAGAGTAGATACCACTCTGTCTGTAGTCGGTGACAGAGTAGATACCACTCTGTCTGTAGTCGGTGACAGAGTAGATACCACTCTGTCTGTAGTCGGTGACAGAGTAGATACCACTCTGTCTGTAGTTTGTTGTTTGTGTATTAAAATAACACATTTCTAACATGGTACCCTCAGCTCCTGCCCGTTTGGAGTCTAAAAGCAAGCAGAGCACACTGTCACATCCTGGCTTTGTAAAGAGATCTCTTTTAAACGGCAGAAAAGTGTGGAAAAGAACAAAGAGAGAGTAAGGGAGGGAGAGGGAGGGAGAGAGGGAGGGAGAGAGGGAGGGTAAAAATAAAGATGATATTTATTCTTGGGGAGCTGCAGTGAGAGAAGAAAAGAGACCCAGCCCATGCATTATGTATCTGTGAGAATCCTGCTCCGTGCCTCTCGCTCAACGACTAGGCGTTTATTAAAAGTGAGAGCCCCCCCCCTTCCCTTCAGGTCAATAGGGGGAGATCAAAGAGAGGGAGAGATGCCCCCGTCCCCATCTTCACGTAACACTCATCAGGTAGGAGAAATTAACAGCGACCCATCCCCTTATCACCTCTCGTACCCCCCCCCCCCACCCCACCCACTCAAACTAGCCACCTCAGCATCCCGACATCCTAACCCCTCCACTCTTCCCTGCAACGCCCCTCAGTCCCTCCACCCCCCATGTTTAGCAGGCTGTGGAATATGCACTTCAAACAGCTCTGTGCTTGGAGCCCTGTCTTCCTTCTCTTCCTCTCTTCCTCTGAGTGAGGGATGGGTGACAGCCTTTGTACTGTAATTAATGTGGGGTTGCTGCACGCGCGCGCACACACACACACACACACACACACACACACACACACACACACACACACACACACACACACACACACACACACACACACACAGGAGATAAACTAATCCTCTAACACACACACACAACCTCGTTCACGCTGCTTCATGACGTCTTCACCATTGTTGTTTTTGAACATGTGCAGCGCCAGCATTCATGTACATCCTTGCAGGCACATGTATTCACATATTCTCCTTAAAAACCATCAGGTCCTATATAAGCATGTTGCATGTCAAGAGATGCAGTTTGGCTTTAATACATGACACTGATTGTCTGTGGATAGACGGTTGAGCAGCTAGTATTTCTGCAGCAGACTATCAAAAGACATTTCAGCCCAAAGTCACCTGTCAGAAGTGTTTCGATGCTTGAGAGGTAGCTACCTGGCTAGTCTCAGCAGAATTGTATAACCTTTTTGTTAGAATGTTCTGGAATGCTTGTAAAGTAGAACTGTAGAGTGAAATCTAATTCCTGATGTCTATCAAAAACTCACCATAGAATGAGCGGGGGGAGAATTCTTCCTCCACGGTTTAATATTAGTGTATATGACATAGACTGACCAGGTGAATACAGGTGAAAGCTATGATCTCTTATTGATGTCACTTGTTAAATCCATTCCAATCCGTGTAGATGAAGGGGAAGAGACAGGTTAAATAAGTATTTTTAAAACCTCTTCTGGTTAGGACCCTTCATCTCAATTTCAACCTAAAATGACACACCCAAATCTAACTGCCTGTAGCTCCGGACCCGAAGCAAGGATATGCATATTCTTGATATTATTTGAAAGGAAACACGTTGATATTTGTGGAGATGTGACATTAGTGTCGGAGAACATAACACAATAGAAGATAAAAGATAAAACAAACAAAAAAGCGTGTTTTTTCTATTTGTATTTTTGTTGCATCATCTTTGAAATGCAATAGAAAGGTCATACACTGAGATAGGAAGCTGGGGATCATTGAGATGTTGTCCACAACAGGACAACAGTTTGTCATTCAATAATGAGAGAGCTACATAATATTTAGTATGAAGTCTCCCAGTCTCTCGCGAGTTTGCCCAAAACTACCCAAGTGGCCTCCAAGTGGCCGAATTGGTCAATTGATACATTTTCAAGTACATAACTATGGAAAACATACAAAAATGCTATGGTAATAAAAAATGTATGTCCCAGGAATGTCATACATGAAAAGGTACTAAAAGGAGACTCAACGAGAAGATGTTCCTAATGTTCGGTCTACTCAGTGTACATACACAGTGGGAGTGTATAGGGCATGGAATAGAGGAGAAGAGGGGGAGCGGAGGAGAGGAGAGAGGGATGGATGGAGAAGGAGGGAAATGTCAGAGGGAGAGATTTATGCTTTCCATCAGCTTAACTTGTAAGCCACTCCATCCATCCCTTCTCTCTCCGCTGTGCGCTAGCCTGCCGCGGGACACACACACTCCCACGGGAGTTTACACTCATCTTCTCAAATGTCAACGCTGGGTATGTGTAAGAGGTTGTGTTTGTGTCTGTGTCCACTTCTCATGTGTTAAAAAAAAAAAAAGTTTCTTATTTAACTCTGCATAGTTGGGAAAGAGCTTGTGAGGAATCATTTCACCATAAGGTCTTCTACACCTGTTGTGTACGTCGTATGACAAATACAATTTGATTTGATCTCCTGCACATGTAGCTACCAATAATGTACAAGCCAGATTAGCTCTCAAGAAATGTTTTGAGACTATTTATTAAAAGCACATTTTCACAAAACACTTTCCAATAGCTACCCAATCAAAACACTTTCCAATAGCTACCCAATCAAAACACTTTCCAATAGCTACCCAATCAAAACACTTTCCAATAGCTACCCAATCAAAACACTTTCCAATAGCTACCCAATCAAAACACTTTCCAATAGCTACCCAATCAAAACACTTTCCAATAGCTACCCAATCAAAACACTTTCCAATAGCTACCCAATCAAAACACTTTCCAATAGCTACCCAATCAAAACACTTTCCAATAGCTACCCAATCAAAACACTTTCCAATAGCTACCCAATCAAAACACTTTCCAATAGCTACCCAATCAAAACACTTTCCAATAGCTACCCAATCAAAACACTTTCCAATAGCTACCCAATCAAAACACTTTCCAATAGCTACCCAATCAAAACACTTTCCAATAGCTACCCAATCAAAACACTTTCCAATAGCTACCCAATCAAAACACTTTCCAATAGCTACCCAATCAAAACACTTTCCAATAGCTACCCAATCAAAAGTCACAAAGTGCAAAACGATGGCCCGTTTCCCTATAGAACACACTGAAAGGAATATTCCAGACAGTGTTCAAGGCATCTGCAGAGACACCTAAAAACTCACACCCTAGGATTGTAGGGGAGAAGAGGAGTGTGAATCCGCCATGTATTCCACTCAGAAGCAACTTGGTTTGGGCTTGCAGGTGACTGCTATGATGTGTCTCTTCTGTAAGATGCTGATGCTGATGGCAGAGCTGTGTGTGGTATCTTCTGGTATAAGCCTGGAGCTTTGTTTCGTTCCATGCTTTGAACGTGCATATCAGTCTCTAGCTAATCCTGCAAAGTGCACACGCGCGCGCACACATACACGAACACACATGGGCCGTGCTTCTATTTGATCTCTGTAAGATCCTTTCAGAACAGACAAATGGAATAGTGATTGAAAACCCCTGACATCTCAAGACAACTCTTCTCACCCTCCTTCGTAAACGGAGTTGAAGTCAAAAGGGAGTCATCGTCAGCGTACGATAAACATATCGCTGTTCCCTCTGTCTTCTGCCAGCGCTCGCTATCACATTCCCATTTAGTTTGGTCCCTTCCCAAAGCTCTCAAAGCTCTACACCATGCAATTGTTCATCTCCCATTTATTTTACTGCATTCAATTTGAGTAAACATCTCTGCCGAGGATGCCAGACAGTCCTGAATGAGTTTTAACAACCTCCTACACCACATCCAGTTATGAAGTGGTCTATCTATGTTATGAGAAGTTAAATGTCAAGGTAAAGTACACAAGCTCCTACAGTGAGGAGACCAGAGGCACATGGACAGAGTATGTGAATACCTTATCAACGAAGCTGTGGAAACACCTCCCCAAGCTCAGGGCCAAATCATTATGTAGCCCAATGAAATTATTGACAGTACGACCTTCCTCTCAATGGACTCTAAGAATCAACAGGCTCCTCCAGTGGGAGGTGAGTGTGAGAGAAAGGCGCAAACTCCAAGTTAGGTTGAAATATATGTATCTACTGAAGTGGCTAACCATGGACATTGCAGCTACTACCTTGTCCTCTAATACTGTATGTGTGTTTCAATCGGTGAAGGAGCAGTGAACGTTCAGTCTGTAGACCTGTGAGAGTATAGAAGGTAGATAGACTACAAGGTAAGCCCACAGGGCAGGGTAAGTAAACAGTTTAGCATGTGTGCAAACACAGAAGGGACCCAAACCACACACACGCATTCACGCACCCACACTCACATAGACACACATACACACACATGCATGCACGCCAGCACACATACACACACACACGCACACACCTTAAATATCTTGAAATGATGTATTCTTGCCTGCAGGGTCTACTGGGCTGAGCAGCTCTACATTTACACAGAACTCCCACAGAGCCTCTCTCTCTCTCCTCCCTTCTCTGGCATAGATCCAGGTGAAATTGCTGCTTTCCCCTGATAGCCCGGCAGGCTGCTGTTTGCTGGTCAATGCTGGGCTGCTGGAACAACAGACGATAAGTTGATACGAGAACAGCGCTTCATCAAAAAGCTACCTGAGACCTTGGGTTTCATGCTGAATGGCCAGTGTGTTGGGGTTCAGGTAGTGGGAAGGAGAGCATTGAGGTAAAGACAGACATTAGGGTCAGGTGTAATGTCGAGGTCAACCATAGAGGTCTGGTAAGGACAAGAGCAGGCCTATACCGTACTGAGAGTAAAATAAATGTTGTAGGTTGTAGGTTAGTGGTGGTTGAGAGAGAAAAAGAGACAAAAAGAGGGATGGAGGTAGAGGGGGAGGGGGGAAAAAGAGAGAGAGCCATCCTAGATCTCTGTGCTTAACACCTGTCGCTCTAGGGGAGAGAGTGGTTAGGTATTCCAGGGAAAGAGGTTTCAGGGGAAAGCTCAGCTCTCCACTGGGAACAGACCAGATTGAGACGTCTGTCTTCAAAGCTCTTAGTGGAAATCCAATCTGACTCGACGTGCCCTTTTTCATTCTCTCTCTCTCTCTGTTGTTCTCTCTGTCTTTACCTCCATCCATTCTCCCACCTGCTCCATCCTGGGCCCACTGATGCTGCAGCACCCATCAGTTCTGACTCTTTTCACTTCCATCCAAAATAAATGGAAACACACACACACACACACACACACACACACACACACACACACACACACACACACACACACACACACACACACACACACACACACACACACACACACACACACACACACACACACACACACACACACACACACACACACACACACACACACACACACACACACACACACACAGCAGAACAATCTAAACTCCCCTGGAGTGGCTGGATTCGGGCTCCATAAATTGGGTTTTCCAACTGTAGGTGTAACGCACTCGGTGGAGGCTATTGTTTTTCTATTACTGTACCTGCATGGCTCTGTGACCGGAAGCGGAGATCGTGCGAGGACTCGAGCAACTTCCCGCTGTGCCACCGTTGTGTTTCAGTTGTGTTTCTCTTTTTATTTGTTTTTCTACAATATCCAGAAGAGTCATAGATAGTCTTTTGTCAGCCTGATGCAGGGAAGACAAAATAATCCACTGCTCTGTGGGACAAAAACCCCTAACAGATGACAGCATATAAACAAACACACTACCTGTGTGTTCTTCCAGCCTGGAGTAGACATAATATAGTAAATGTAAATCTATATCCCTACATTTAGTATGCTATGTTACGTTTCGTATGGTATGTATTAATTTGTGGATGTCCATCATCCATTTTGTACAATATGCTACAAATTACAATTCATACAATATGTTACGAATTTGCAATATGTATGATATGTTATGAATTTCAATTTATTGTGGCTAACATTAGCCAGGTGGCTAATGCTAGTTAAGCTAGGGGTTAGGGTTAGGGGTCAAGGTTAGGGTTAGGGTTAAGTTTAGGAGTTAAGTTAAAGGGTTAAGGTAAGGGTTAAGGTTTAGGAGATGGGTTAAAGGGTTAAGGTTAGGGGACGGGTTTGCAACTTGCTAAAGTATCCAAAAAGTAGTAAATAGTTGCAAAGTTGCTAATTAGCTAATATGCTAGATTCGAACACACAGCCATCGGTTTGCTAGAAGTTTGCCTTATCCACCCTGACCAACCAACCCCCATTCCTTTTAACTTAATATCTCATACTAATTTGAGTATCTCGGATATACATTTACTATGTTACTTCTTTGTCCATTAGACCATGCTGGTTCTGTACTCCCTCAACTATTTTTTTTAAATTAAAATTTTTTACCTTTATTTTACTAGGCAAGTCAGTTAAGAACAAATTCTTATTTTCAATGACGGCCTAGGAACAGTGGGTTAACTGCCTGTTCAGGGGCAGAACGACAGATTTTGTACCTTGTCAGCTCGGGGGTTTGAACTTGCAACCTTCCGGTTACTAGCCCAACGCTCTAACCACTAGGCTACCCTGCCGCCCCAACTCATCACATAGGACACAGTGGTGGCTGCAGGGCTACTCAATCTCGTGTCCCAAATGGCACCCTATTGCCTATACAGTGCACTCGGTTTGCAATTACAGGTGTAGAGTGGGCCTGTGGCGCTCATGACCTTTTGTCAGCTGGCTATGCACCATGCCATAGGCTGTGGGTTTGTTTATTTAGCATACAAGAAATGCTGATAAGTCCCATGCCATTATTTTATCGTATATGATTGTATAGTAAGAAGAATATAATTAACCCATTTCGGATCAAGTGCACATATGAAGTGGCTATGTTGAGCGTAAAAGTGATCATTTGAAAAAGGTCCCATGCACTAGATTTAGAGTTATTTGGCAATTTAGTTGTGGATAATACAAACATTAGAATGACATAGAAATCAAAACATACAGTATATGGGCTGCTATTGATGATTTGAGAATGAGGCAAAACAAATGCTTTTGCTCTGTTCCTAATATTAGGAACACCTCCTAGACTGACCACGTGAATCCAGGAGAAAGCTATGATCCCTTACTGATGTCACTTAAATCCACTTCAATCAGTGTAGATGAAGGGGAGGAGACAGGTTAAAGAAGGATTTTTAAGCCTGGAGACAATTGAGACATGGATTGTGTGTGTGTGCCATTCAAAGGATGAATGGGCAAGACAAAATATTTAAGTGCCTTTGAATTGGGTATGGTGTTAGGTGTCAGGCGCACCGGTTTCAATGTGTCAACAACTGCAACCCTGCTGGCTTTTTCACACTCAACGGTTTCCCGTTTGTAAGCCAACTTGACACAATTGTGGGAAGCATTGGAGTCAACATGGGCCAGCATCCCTGCTGAGTGCTTTTGACACCTTGTAGAGTCCATGCCCCGATGAATTGAAGCTGTTCTGAGGGCAAAGGGGGGTGCAACTCAATATTAGGAAGGTGTTCCAAACGTTTTGTACACTCGTTGTACTTCATTAAACTGTTGACAGGCCCTCTCTCTCTGCGCACTCGAGAAAGGAATTAAGGAGAAAGAGGAGGAGATGGAAATGCACGGTGGTGAGATATTCTGTAGCTAAAGGTAATGTGTCAGCCTATTAATTATGAAAATATAAAATAACGCCCTATTACTAGGCTATTCAAAATCAAATACAAATTCACTATAATTGTTGGTTAACTCTGTAAGCCGGTGTTACGTTACCCAGTTTCTGTGTTGTGGGGTTGTGTGTGTATATGTATGTGTGTATTTCAGGAAATGGCTTCCTGGATTCCCCCAAGCAGCTGATTGGTCAACCCCGTTGCAGATTGGAGCTCTGACCCCTCCTTCTCACCAGGAGGTACAGCTGTCTGCAATTACCGCGTCCTTCTGCAACATGAAAAGCCAGTGTTCTTTTGAGGAAGAGAGAGCTTCTTGGATGTCTTGTATTGGTTGTTGCACAGAGACAGTTTTGTTAAAATAATTTTGTAGCTGCTACTCTGAGGTATGTGTGTGCCAATAGGACTCTGTGTTTTTGATTATTGAACTTGTTCACTCTAAGTTTATATTATTCTGTTTAATTTGTTCCCAGGGGGAAGGGGAAGGCACTTTGGGAGTGCTTAGGCAAGAGGCCTGCGGGCATACATATACCCGTAGTATGTACTGTCTATGCACACTAGGTAAGACCTGGGTGGACCACCCCCTGTATTTTGGTTAGCGCGCCAGGTGGCGTTAAGGTTAGGTAAGTAGTGGGTAGGCAGGTAAGGTAGGAGAGGACTATTTAACTTTTACTTTATTTGCTTTGGTTCCATCCAGCCCCTTTTCCCCACATTACCATGTTAAGGAAATAAATTCCCAGTAAACTGTAATATTCTCTGCCTCTGTCATCCTTACCCACACCTACAATCACATACCTCTTTCACTCCATGGGGAGTTGTGTAGCGTTCCCTCCAAGAGGTGTGTGTAACAGCTGTCCTACACAATCAATGAACCAACAGCTTTGCCCAGGCCTGTATGTTCTCTCTCAGACTCATGGATAGAAAGGTTGAAGCGTTGCATAAGGTAATTAGTCTATCCAGTATGCATAATAATACAGTCCACACTCAAAGGCGATTACTATAATTATTTATTTATTTGGAGGATGAGTAATTATGTACCAAATCCATTTTAAATCCATGTTTTGGTTTTGCCATGCATAGTATATGGTAGGCTATGTATTGTGTAACTAACTGCACAATCATTATTTTAATTTTGGATGTTTTTGGGGCTTGGGCTCATATATAGGCCTATGCATAAGCTCTGATACGCCTATGGGTGTTTTAGATTACTCATCACCTTAGAAAGCGCTGTCGATTGTGTTGTTTTAGGCTTTGAAACATCAACAGTGACCATGTTTTCCAGTCAGTTTCAACCTGTTGAACTTCAAGTTGATCGATCACAGTGAGTTGGGTTTTAAAAGCATGATACTGTTTTGATAAGTGTTTGATGTGATTTTCAACTGCATTTGCAGTGATGTTACAGGGACAGTAGAGCCCTGAGTGCCAGGCCGTTAGCAACCCGATGGTTGTTAGGTACTACCAACGTATGTCCAGAGTGCATAAGAGGAGATTACCGTGACTCAATGGTCACGTGGAATTTTACTGCGGTCATGACTCAGGGCTGCTGGTGGGGCGGTAATACAGTCACTGCAACAACCCTAGTGTAGGTGGGCCATTAGACATGAAGGATGGACGGGGGAGGAAAGACCGGAGGAGATGATGCAGAAAACCAACAACACACTGAGAAAATAACATTCATTTCCTTTCTCGCTATTCTACATACACACATATGTTCGCTGTGAAATACACACACGCTCGTGTGTGTGTTTGTCTAAATGTGTGTGTGTGTATATCCTCCCTCAGCTTTCCCTCTGTTACTTCAGGACAAAATCAATAGAGATCCTGCTACAGATGTATAATCTTAATTTGATCACTCTTGTTGCTGAGAATTCCTGCACTGCAGGAAATGCAAACTTGTAGTGTATTCAAGGTTTAAAAAAGCTTCTAAAGTTTGTAATTGACCCTTTTTAAATTGTCAGACTTGATTTGACCTAACAAAATGTAAAAAAATCCATTAATTATAATACACATAATTCACATTTCCTGTTGCTGCAGGATTATTTTCCTGCTGTAGCAAATTGGCTCAAATTAAGATCCTACATCTGTAACACTTAAAGATGCACTCCACAATATTAAGCACATAGTACAAATGTGCAGTACCTAACATATCATACGAAATGGATGACCTAGTATGGAATTTGATGACGGGAGTACACAGAAAATGGGGACCACTTTTGGCACGTGAGCAACACTTTCAAACTACTGGCTGAAATGATACAACAAGAGTGTGCATTTTGTCTGTGTCCATACGACCAAAGTGTCAGGGATGCTATTGGATCATACAGAACATCGGCAAGACCTCCTCTATCAATAATGGTGCCACTATCTGTAGAATCATTACAATTGGTCCAGACCCTTCTCTATTATTCTGTGAGCCCCCAGGCGGAGCAATAACTGATATGTTGTACTGAGCATGTCTCTTCACATTGAATGGCTGTGTCACAAATGTCACCATGGGTGATATGAAAAGTCATAGTCAATCTATCAATAATCTAATACTTTTAGCAAAAACATTTTATTTAAATTTACAATCTGTAGAAACTACGAGAATAGAAAGGTTCAGAACATTTGTGAAACATCACAGTGCAATTTAAAAATATAGGGCAAGTAGAAAAATAGATGGGAGGGGTTGAGTGGAGCTGAAGAGTGGGCCTAAAAACAACTAACTATTGTAAAATATACTGTCTGTAAAATGTACAGTTGAAGTCGAAAGTTTACATACACCTTAGCCAAATACATTTTAACTCAGTATTTCATAATTCCTGACATTTAATCCTAGTAAAAATTCCCTGTCTTAGGTCAGTTAGGATCACCACTTTATTTTAAGAATGTGAAATGCCAGAATGATAGTAGAGAGAATGATTTATTTGAGCTTTTATTTATTTCATCACATTCCTTGTGGGTCAGAAGTTTACATACACTCAATTAGAATTTGGTAGCATTGCCTTAAACAATAAACATTTGGGTCAAATGTTTCCGGTAGCCTTCCACAAGCTCCCCACAATAAGTTGGGTGCATTTTGGCCCATTCCTCCTGACAGAGCTGGTATACCTGAGTCAGGTTTGTAGGCCTCCTTGCTCGCACACATTTTTTTACAGTTCTGCCCACAAATATTCTATAGGATTGAGGTCAGGGCTTTGTGATGGCCACTCCAATACCTTGACTTTGTTGTCCTTAAGCCATTTTGCCACAACTTTGGAAGTATGCTTGGGGTCATTGTCCATTTGGAAGACCCATTCACGACCAAGCCTTAACTTCCTACTGATGTCTTCAGATGTTGCTTCAATATATCAACAAAATGTTCTTGCCTCATGATGCCATCTATTTTGTGAAGTGCACCAGTCCCTCCTGCAGCAAAGCACCACTACAACATGATGCTGCCACCCCCCCGCTTCACGGTTGAGCTGGTGTTCTTCGGCTTGCAAGCCTCCCCCTTTTTCCTCCAAACACAACGTTGGTCATTATGGCCAAACAATTCTATTTCTGTTTCGTCAGAGCAGAGGAAATTTCTCCAAAAACTATGATCTTTGTCCCCATGTGCAGCTGCAAACCGTAGTCTGGCTTTTTTATGGTTGTTTTGGAGCGGTGGCTTCTTTCTTGCTGAGCGGCCTTTCAGGTTATGTCAATATAGGACTTGTTTTAATGTGGATATAGATACTTTTGTACCTGTTTCCTCCAGCATCTTCACAGGGTCCTTTGTTCTTATTCTGAGATTGATTTGCACTTTTCACACCAAAGTACATTCATCTCTAGAAGACAGAACGCGTCTCCTTCCTGAGCGGTATGACCGCTGCATGGTCCCATGGTATTTATACTTGCGTACTATTGTTTGTAAAGATGAACGTGGTACCTTCAGGCATTTGAAAATTGCTCCCAAGGATGAACCAGACTTGTGGAGGACTACAATATTTTTTTCTGAGGTCTTGGCTGATTTCTTTTGATTTTCCCATGATGTCAAGCAAAGAGGCACTGAGTTTGAAGGTAGGCCTTGAAAAACAAAGACAGGTACTCCTCCAATTGACTCAAATGATGTCAGAATGATATCAGAAGCTTCTAAAGCCATGACATCATTTTCTGGAATTTACCAAGCTGTTTAAAGGCACAGTCAACTTAGTTAATGTAAACGTCTGACCCACTGGAATTGTGATACAATGAAATAATCTGTCTGTAAGTTAGTTTTTTAACAAGACATTTGTGGAGTGGTTGAAAATGACTCATAGAAATCAAATTGGATGGTCTTCAGAGATAGATGGTAGAGCTTGAAGATATCTGAAGGATGGGATTAAAAACAGAGGATAACTATTGTAAAATACATTGTCCATAAAATGTATATAGTATGTATAAGCTGGAAGTAGAAGTCTAAGTGTTGTTGTCCATTAGTGTTCTCCAATTAGGGGAGGGGTGGTAGGGTTAGGGGAAAATAATAAAGGAAAAGATATTAGAAATATATATACAGTGCATTCGGTAAGTATTCAGACCCTTTGAATTTTCCACATGTTGTTACATTACTCAAATGGATTAAATAAAACATTTTCCTCATCAATCTACACAAAATACTCTAATGACAAAGCAAAACCAGGTTTTTAGAAATTTGGGCAAATGTTTCAAAAATAACAAAACCGAAATATCAAATTTACATAAGTATTCAGACCCTTTACTCAGTACTTTGTTGAAGTAGCTTTGGCAGTGATTTCAGCCTCGAGTTGATGCTACAAGCTTGGCACACCTGTATTTTTCTGCAGATCCTCTCAAGCTCTGTCAGGTTGGATGGAGAGTGTTGCTGAACAGCTATCTCTTCAGAGATGTTCGATCGGGTTCATGTCCGGGCTCTGGCTGGGCCACTCAAGGACATTCAGAGACCTCTCCCGAAGCCACTCCTGTGTTGACTTGGCAGTTTGCTTAGGGATGTTGTCCTGTTGGAAGGTGAACCTGTTGGAAGGTTTTCATCAAGCATCTCTCTGTACCTTTCTCTGTTCCTCTTTCCCTCGATCCTGACAAGTATCCCAGACCCTGTCGCTGAAAAACATCCCCACAGCATGATGTTGCCACCACCATGCTCCACCATAGGGATGGTGCCAGGTTTCCTCCAGACGTGAAGCTTGGCATTCAGGCCAAAGACTTCAATCTTGGTTTAATCAGACCAGAGAATTTTGTTTCTCATGGTCTGATAGTCCATTTCTCTGACATGCACTGTCCACTGTGGGACCTTATATTTCAAAATCATGTCCAATCAATTGAATTTACCGCAGGTGGACGTCTATCAAGTTGTAGAAACATCTGAAGGATGATCAATGGAAACAGGATGCACCTGAGCAAAATGTTGAGCCTCATAGCTTTGTCTGAATACGTATACAGATAAGGTATTTGTTTTTATTTGTAATACATCTCAAATAAAACATTTAAAAAATGGTTTTGCTTTGTCATTATGGGGAACTGTGTGAAAATGTATGTGGAAAAAAATAAATGTTATCCATTTTAGAATAAGGCAGTAACGTAACAAAATTTGGAAAAAGTCAAGGGGTCTGAATATCTTCCGAATGCACCGTGTGTGTGTGTGTGTGTGTATGTATATATATATATATATATATATATATATATATATAAAAGAATATGTGGAGGATTGGAAATGATGCAGACAATTACATTTATGGAAGATACAATCTATCTGCCATATTAAAGCTGATCTAACCCCCCAATATTTTAAAATTAAAATAAATTAAAATGTCACCTTTTAGTGCACTACTTTTGACTAGAGCCTTATGGGAGGTGGGGAGCATCTGGTCTGGCTGGATGGTGAGAAAGATGTTTACTCCAGACTCCAGCCCACCCATCTCCTTGTGTTCACCCCCGGGACTTCCGTTCTCGCTCTCTCCCTCATCTCTCCCTCTCATGCCAATAAACAGACAAATAAACAGGGCCGGTGCCGGCTCAGGCACACATTCACACCACAGCAACTTTTTAATTATCTTTTTATGCTGATTTTTTTTTACATCAAGCCTTGGGGACTCGCTAGTGAAAACAATTACAAGTGGGAGCATGTTTTCTCTGTTATCTGAGGAGAGACAGCTTCCAGGGTGATCAACCCAACCTGTTCGCTCTCTCTCTCCCTCTTCCCTCTTTTCTTCCTTGTCTGATTCCCTCTCTCAATTCAATTCAATTTAAGAGGCTTTATCTCTCTCTCTCTACAGTCCCCCCTCTTCATGTCTTATCCTCACTCTATTCCGATTCCTCTTACCCTCCCTCCAGCCCATACCTCTTCTCTGCTGTCTCAGTGTGTGTGGCTGGTCCGTAGGGATCTTTCTGAGACAGGGTAATAGGGTCTAATGAGGCTGCAGACTGATAGACAGTGTATTGACAGAGGGCAGAGGGTTCATTACAAAACCTAGAACTGACAGGATCCTCTTTGTGATGATCAGAATTGTCATACAGTATGGGGGTTACTTTGATTTGTATACGATGCGTCAATCTCATACTATTAAACCACCCATTTGTGTGTGAGAGCCCAAATCATATTTGGTTGCCTTTGATTATCCAAACAGGTGCACCTGCTTGGCTCCCCTTATAGTGAGGGATGAACGCACCTTTCTCGCTCTCTCTCCTCAGGTATACTGTACCCCTAAAGATAGGGGTCTACCTGTGCCCAGCACCTGCCCCTTTGCCCTCCCGCTCGCCAGGTGTCCTTTTGTGTGCTTGTATACAGAGCCTAGCAAAATGATTCATTCCCCTTGGCGTTTTTCCTATTTTGTTGCATTACAACCTGTAATTTAAATGAATTTTTATTTGGATTTAATGTAATGGACATGCACAAAATAGTTTCAATTGATGAAGTGAAATGAAAAGAAACATTTGTTTCAAAAAAATTCAACAACACAAAAACCCAGAAAAGTGGTGGGGGCATATGTATTCACCCCCTTTGCTATGAAGCACTTAAATTAGATCTGGTGCAACCAATTACCTTCAGAAGTCACATAATTAGTTAGATTGCACACAGTAGGACTTTATTTAAGTGTCACATGATCTCTGTGTATATACACCTGTTCTGAAAGGCCCCAGAATCTGCAACACCACTAAGCAAGCGGCACCATGAAGACCAAGGGGCTCTCCAAACAGGCCAGGGACAAAGTTGTGAAGTACAGATCAGGGTTGGATTATAAAAATATATCCCGAAACTTTGAACATCCCACTGAGCATCATTAAATTCATTATAAAAAAATTGAAAGAATATGGCACCACAACAAACCTGCCAAGAGAGGGCCACCCACAAAAACTCATGGACCAGGCGAGGAGGGCATTTTCCAGACAAAAGAGACCAACAAAGAGCAACAAAGAGACCAAAGATAACCCCGAAGGAGCTGCAAAGCTGCAAAGCTCCACAGTGGAGATTGGAGTATCTGTCCATAGAACCACGTTAAGCTGTACACTCCACAGAGCTAGGCTTTATATAAGAGTGGCCAGAGAAAAGCCATTGCTTAAAGAAATAAATAAGCAAACACGTTTGGTGTTCGCCAAAAGGCATGTGGGCGACTTCACAAAGATATGGAAGAAGGTACTCTGATGAGACCATTGAAGTATGGTGGTGGCAGCATCATGCTGTGGGGATGTTTTTCATCGGCAGGGACTGGGAAACTGGTCAGAATTGAAGGAATGATGGATGGTGCTAAATGCAGGGTACTTCTTGAGCGGAAACCTGTTTCAGTCTTCCAGAGATTTGAGACTGGGATGGAGGTTCACCTTCCAGCATGACAATGACCCTAAGCATACTGCTAAAGCAACACTCAAATGGTTTAAGGGGAAACATTTAAATGTCTTGGAATGGCCTAGTCAAAGCTCAGACCTCAATCAATTGAGAATCTGTGGTATGATTTAAAGATTGCTGTAAACCAGTGGAACCTATCCAACTTGAAGGAGCTGGAACAGTTTTTGCCTTGAAAAATGGGCAAAAATCCCAGTGGCTAGTTGTGCCAAGCTTATAGAGACATACCCCAAGAGACTTGCAGCTGTAATTGCTGCAAATGGTGGCTCTACAAAGTATTGACTAGGGGGTATTGACTATTGTTCGTTTCACAAAAAAAAATATTCTTCAAAGTGTTGTGTAAATCAAATGATACAAACCCCCTAAAATCCATGTTATTTCCAGGTTGTAAGGCAACAAAATGGGACAAATGTTAAGGGAGTGAAAACTTTCACAAACCACTGTATATATATATATTATTTTAAATGTAGCCTTCATTTATCTATACAAGTCAGTTAAGAACAAATTCTTATTTACAATGACGGCCTACCGGGGAACAGTGGGTTATCTGCCTTGTTCACGGGCAGAACGACAGAATTTTACCTTGTCAGTTTGGGGAGTCAGTTCATCAACCTTTTGGTTACTGGCCCAACGCTTTTAGCCACTAAGCTACCTGCTCCAACCACTAGGCTGCCTGCCACATATACAGTGCCTTCAGAAACTATTCACACCCCTTGAATTATTCCACATTTTATTACAGTCAGAAATACTCCTTAGCACCACCCCCGTCCCCCTTCAGACTATCCCGCAGGTGAAGAAGTCGGATGTGTAGGTCCTGGGCTGGCATAGTTACACATGGTCTGCGGTTGTGAGGCCAGTTGGATGTGCTGCCAAATTCTCTAAAACGATGTTGGAGGCAGTTTATGGTAGACAAATTAACATTAAATTCTCTGGCAAACAGCTCTTGTGGACATTCTTGCAGTCAGCATGCCAAATGCACGCTTCCTCAAAACTTGAGACATCTGTGGCATTGTGTTGTGTGACAAAACTGCACATTTTAAAGTGGCCTTTTATTGTCCCCACTACAAGGTGCACCTGTGCAATTATCATGTTGTTTAATCAGCTTATATTTTTGTTCAGTGTACATACAATAACCTATAATGACAGAGTGAAAACATGTTTTCAGATTTTTTTTGAAATATCTCATTTACATAAGTATTTACACCCCTGAGTCAATACTTTGTAGTAGCACCTTTGGCGTCGATTACAGCTGTGAGTCGTCTTGGATATGTCTGTATCAGCTTTGCACATCTGGATTTGGGGATATTCTCAGATTACTCCTCGCAGAGTTTCTCAAACTCTGTTAAATTAGATGGGGAGCGGCAGTGAACGGCAATCTTCTTTCCACAGATTATCAATGGGATTCAAGTCTGGGCTTTGGCTATGCCATTCAAGGATCTCCTTGTTCTGAAGACATTCCAGTTTTGCTTTGGCTGCTTCGCTTGTGGTCCTTGTCCTGTTGGATCATAAATCCCCCCCCCCCCCCCCCCCAGTCTTAGGTTGTTTGCACTCTGAAGCAGGTTCTCATCAAGGATTTGCCAGTATTCGGCTCCATTCACTGTTCCCTCTATTCTTTCCAGTCTCGCAGTCCCTGCCGCTGAAAAGCATCCCCATAGCATGATGCTGCCTTCACCATGCTCCACAGTAGTGATGATCTCAGATGGGTGATGAGCTATGCCTGGTTTTCTCCAGACATAGTGCTTTGCATTCACACCAAAGAGTTTAATTTTTGTCTCATCAGACCACAAAATCGTTTACCTTATGCTCTGTCTTTCACATGCCTTTTTGTAAACTCCAGGCGTGCTGTCATGTGCCTTTCTCAGGAGTGACTTCCGTCTGGCCACTCTTCCATAAAGTCCAGATTGGTGATGTTCTGTAGAGACTGTTGTCCTTCTGCCAGGTTCTCCCATCCCAGCCAAGGAACTCTGTAGTTTTTTCAGTGGTCATTGCTTCTTGGTCACCTCCCTGATTAAGGTCCTTCTTGCCCGTTAGCTCAGTTTGATCGGATGGACAGTTCTAGGCAGAATCTGGATAGTTCCATATTTTTTCAATTTACCAATGTTGGAAACCACTGTGGTCTTGCAAACTTTCAACACTCTAGAAAAATTGGTATACCCTTCCCAAGATACACTGAGTGTACAAAACATGAATATTCATAGTATTGAGTTGCGTTAGACAACAGGGATTTCATTGTGTACAGAATATGAATAAATGGGAAGTGTGTGGTAGGGTGCAGTATTTAGCCCAGGGTTCAGCTGTTGGAACAGTCTTGTGGCTTGGGGGTAGAGACAAGTGGTCAGAGACTTGATGTTCACCCTCACTGCAGCGGATCCCTCTCCCCTTCACATTGCCGCCTCCCGCTTTCACAATCGGAGGCCTCTTTCAGGTAATGGGTGACCTGAATCGGGACCCCCTCATCCGTTTAAGTATTTACTTAAAAGTAGAGAACAAGTATAACACATGTAATAATATCAAAACTTACTATGAAGAAACAAGTCCGGGAAACAGGCCTTATCCCTTGCCCCAGTCCAGGTTGTGGTGATGACAAGATGGTTTGACAGAATGCGAAATATCATCCGCCACACTGTCGACTGTCCTTGGCAACCATTACAGCTAGAAACCTAAGCTACAAAATGCAATTGCCAGAAGTTACCGACCCTACCGCTACACTTGTTTGCACTGTGCTGCACTGGGGTCGGAACGCAATCATGGTTACGGCGCAAGATATGGGCTGGAAAACGTACGTCAACGCAGGGATGGGATATGCAACCGTACTGCAAATTTGACTAATCCACACTGCTCCATTGAAGAGGAAAATACTGTTATGTTTGCGGTTATAGGTGACCAGATCGTGACTACAGCGAAGTTACTACGTCTTGGACTACACTGTGTTATTTAGGTGAGTAAAAACTCATGCTTCCTACCATTTAAATGTAAATACTTACTGGAAATACCTGCCACATGTCTTTACAAACTGTCACAATAAATGTATGTAAAATATAAGGGCTGGGGGAGAGAAATATGTTAACTTTGTGTGTTATTTCTAATACTTCTCTTGCATTTTGTTGCCGGGAGTTACCGACCCTAGAGTTACCCTTGTTTACACTGGGGTCGAAAAGCTATCATGGTTACATTAAAACACAGTGGAGCAGGTGCAAAATATTATTCGGGAAAACACAAAGTTAACATATTTCTCTCCCCCAGCCCTTATATTTTACATACATTTATTGTGATAGTCTGTAAAGACATATGGCAGATATTTCCAGTAAGTAGTTACATTTAAATGGTAGGAAGCATGAGTTTTCACTCACCAAAGTAACAAATAGTGTAGTCAAAGACTTAGTAACTTTGTTGTAGTCATGATCTGGTCACCTATAACCAGAAACATAATATAGTTATGTTTCGGGGTTTTTACAAATTTTATCAACTTATTTCCGGATATCTTTGGAACTACTTACAAAGCATTTTTTTCTCAACGTCTTATGGAGAACCGGTGATAACTATGTAGCTCCAGCTGGCTAATGTTAGCTACTAGCCATGTTAGCATGTAATTACATTCCAGACCAAGTATCTAGTGAGCTAGTGAGCTACTATGCGCATCCACAAAGAAGTAACTATATAAATGTATGCGAAAAACTGCATCTGCTCTTCTCCTGTGTATTTGTTAGTGGTAGTCGAGCAAGCTAGTGAGTTTTCCATGTCAGCAGCTAGACCCAACAGCTTTTTGGGGAAATCTCAGGACAGGGTTATGACTCATTTGTGGCCCAAAAACGAGAATTGAGCTTTTGAATTGGGACCGGACTGTCCGGTTGAAGTGAGCGAATTGGATTAAGGGATTAAGGGAACCATCGGCACCATCTGCTGTATGCAAATTCTCATTTCACCACAGAAGGTTTCAATGGCTATAACCAGTGGAAGGCAGGATCCGGAATGAGACTCCGACTGAAACCAGGTGCTGTACCAAATGTGAAGCCTGCAACCTCTGTTTCCTACCAACCTACCAGTACATTGTGAGTGTCAGCAGTGATGGAGATAAACCAGGAAAGTTCAATGTGGTAAACTTGTGATGAAACCAAGATTGAACTCTTTGGCCTGAATGCCAAGCACCACATCTAGAGGAAACCTGGCACCATCCCTACGGGGAAGCATGGTTGTGGCAGCCTCATGCTGTGGGGATGTTTTTCAGCAGCAGGGACTGGGAGACTAGTCAGAATCGAGGGAAATATTAACGGATCAAAATATAGAGAGATCCTTGATGAAAACCTGCTCCAGAGTGCTCAGGACTTCAGACTGGGGTGAATGTTCACCTTCCAACAAGACAAAGACCCTAAGCACACAGCCAAGATAACGCAGGAGTCGTTCGGGACAAGTCTCTGAATGTCCTTGAATGGCCCAGCCAGAGTCCGGACTTGAACCCGATCGAACATCTCTGGAGAGACCTGAAAATAGCTGTGCAGCGATGCTCCCCATCCAACCTGACAGAGCTTGAAAGGATCTGCAGAGAATAATGGGAGATACTCCCCAAATACAGGTGTGCCAAGCCTGCAGCATCCTACCCAAGAAGACTTGAAGCTGTAATCGCTGCCAAAGGTGTTTCAACAAAGAACTGAGTAAAGGATCTGAATACTTATGTAAATGTGATATTTCGGTTTTGTTATTTTTGAGACATTTGCCAAAATTTCTAAACTTGTTTTTGTTTTGTCATTATGGGGTATTGTGTGTAGATTGAGAGGGGGGGGGGGGACAATGTAATCAATTTTGGGAGAAGGCTGTAACGTAACAAAATGTGGATAAAGTCAAGGGGTCTGAATACTTTCCGAATGCACTGTAATTTAGCTAATGTGTCATAGCCTCTATCTCTGCTAGCTAGCAAGCTTATTCAGCTTGTCAACTTGTGAATGTGTTCCAATACATGTCGACTCATTGCTGGGATGGAGACATGGGAGCCAGCCAGCCACCTCTCTAACTTGCCTAGCTAGCTATCGTCAGATAATGTTATTTTTGCAGATGGTCAATGTCATTGCATTGCATACCAAAAGTTGTACTGCAAAAGTTGAGCGCCCAAAATTGCTAGGTCAATTGGCAAGTTAGCTAGCTAATTCACGTTTAGCCAGTTAGGTAACAACAAAAGCCATCTGGCTAATATAGCATATTATTGGAGATATTAGCTAGATTATATGATATTGCTTGTATGCTGTGATAAATTATGATAACTAGTCTTTATGAATAAATTACTTCAGGCTGATATATTAGTCTGTGAGATAAGATATACTTTTTTGATCCCCAAGGGAACAAAAGGGCCTAAGCCTAAATAAAAACTTTCACATGAACATTCATAATCATAGAAAAACAAATAGTATAGTAAAATAATAAATCATAATACACCCCCCCAATAATTGATTGTCATAAAACGTGAGCAGATGTAATTTGTGTGCACATACTGAAATATGTCTCGGATGTCAAACAATCAACGCTATGGCGCAGTCCCAATTTGTGTAATGCACATTCAATGGAGAAGATGAAGATATGGACCTGGGTTTTGAGGAGGCGAATGAGGCCATCTATGGCGATGGAGAGGACATGGAGGATGAGGAAGATGAAGTGATCATTGGGTGAGTAGTGGTGTGCATATTTATATGTATATATTGTGAACACAACTTTGTTTAGCCTATAGCGTCTGAAAAAATGTCTGATGCTTTAATAATGTCTGACATATTTTGGGAGCCTGAGGCCTCAGCCAGTCCAGACGAGGAAAATAAGTTAATTGTGTTCCAGGCCCAACTGATGAAGCTTTTCCAAATCTGTGTTGGGTGTGGTGCAGAGAGTCCAGGGACTATGTCAACAGCTAGAACAACAGTTCTCAACATCACACAGATCTGCATTTTGTGCAAGCATGTGAGGCAATGGTCTAGCCAACCTATGTTCTGGAGGGTGCCAGCAGGCAATCTGCTCCTTTCTGCTGACATTTTGGTGTCAGGTTGTATGCCAACCAAAGTCCTCCGAGTGCTCGACAATGAGAGTGGCCACCATTCACCACAGCACATTCTTCCATCACCGGCATAACCACCTTGAGCCAGCAGTCCTCAAGACATGGGATGTCGAGCAGAGCGGCACCATCAAAGTCCTCAAGAAAATTTGTGAAGATCTAGTCTTGACAGTAGATGGAAGGACTCCTCTCTCAACACAGCTGATTCCTGTGTGTCCGCAAGGGTAGAGATGTAACTGTTCATTCGGTTTTTGTTACAGAGTTCTTCCTTAATACACATATAATTGGATAAGTGTAAGCAGCACTTTGAGCCTCTAACAAGCCTAACTCCACACCTACACACCCGCACGTGGGTCTATGTTCATCAGACGTCGGGCCCCTTGACACGCTTTACACCAAACGCTTCACGTCTCTGCTGCTGCCGCCAAGCTTTTCAGAGCTCTCAACTCAATCATCCGAAAAAAAATGTCTAAACATCTAAAATAATTTATTGTATTTCTTAATTGTATTATTATTGTTATGTATATTAACTATAATTTTTATGGGGACTGTGACCACAACATTTAACGTGACCCCCCCCCCCCAGAAAAGACGCATGACAAAGTGATGTACTAGCATTGGTATAGCATATATTCTTACAATTGTCAATTATGGTTACTTGAAGCCCGTGTAGGGCATGTTCTCCTCATCTGGGAACTTATTTCTTATTCCATTGATTGCACATGCTGGAATTTGAACATGGTTTTACGTCCCCAGATAGCCCCAATTCCAGCTGATAAACTGCCTGTAGGCAACATGTCTGAACTTTATAAAAATAAAGGGAGAAATGTTATTATTATTGGTAGTGGGAGTGGTGTAACATTATTTGATTTCCTTATTGCATTTGATTAGTGAGGATTCTATCCAGGCAGACTGTGGGAAAGCCAGAATGTTGCATTATATACAACTCACTCCTTCCCCTGTCATCGTGGACGTTGTCGGCCGGTATTCCTGACAGCACACAGACTCCATGGCTGTCGGGATCGGAATACACCGGCTACACAAGCACCTACAACAAGTTATTTTTACGTGGTTAAGCTGTAGTTTCGAAGGAAGTTTACCTTATAACGTGTATTCTCAGTAGAAAACTAGCTAGCCATATTACCAATTATCATTCCACACACGTGGAGCTGCATTCTGTGCTACAAGTTTTTTTGGTAGCTAATTCTGCCTACTTTTCTTACCATGATGGCCCCAGCTGTCAATATGTAAGTCTCTGCTCTCACTTTTATGTTTATCTGCTGGAGTTTTTTTTTAGTCATGTTCTGTAGGTTACTGCCTATGCTCGCTGGTCTTCGTTGTTGTAATGTTAGCTGGCTATGCTAACTAGTTGGCTAAAATAGCTAACCTTAACTGGCTGGCTAGTTTTCTGGCTAAGATAACTGCACATAACATTCTTTGATAACTGGTTAGATGTGGTTATCTATTTAAAAAATGTTGGTTAACTATAATGTATCTGTAAGCTAGGTGTTGATAGCAACTGGCAGACTCATGAAGTGCAAACCTAACGTTAGCAGGCTGGTAGGGCTAATGTTATAATAATTTCATAAGGTATTTGCTCGTAAGTTGGCTGAAAATGTAATTGAAACTAATAGTCACGATTTGGTTTAATTTGCTGGAGTTTACATTATAGGGAATAGGCTGGCTTGGCAGATCGTCCATATTACATCACACTCCAGAAAAACATTTTCCAACATTACTTTGGCGTTCTTATCGGTTTTATGTATAACTCGAAAAATAGAAAAGTGAGGTGTAACTTTGCATTGGGACTTTTGATGTGTATACCAATGCAATTTCATTTATGCTACCTACCCTTTAAGTTGGTAACAGTTATGTTCTTAGCCACATTCATCACTGTGGACCAAAGTTGGCACCGTTGGCCCGTTGTAGTGTCTCACTCCTGGCCCTGTCTGAAACAATAGCTTGACATTGAACTTAAGTAAATACTGTGAAAGAATGAAAGACAGTCTCATCTGGGCTACGTGAATGTTATGTTACATGCTTTCATGGCTATCACATCCACATGGTGCTGTGGTGAATAAATACATGAATAAAGGGTCTCTTTTCTCCTCTGAATGTAGCTAGCTACATAGCTACATATAACAGTAGTCAATGTTGTTAGCTAGCAAACCATCTAATGTAGCAAGTTAGCTAGCTAAGTAATTTGGCAAGGACACAATCAGATAGAAAACTAGCCAAGTTAACAGCATTTGCCATCATTTAGCTAACTAGCAATGGCCAAGTTATTGTTTCTAGCTAGTTAGCTAACGTTAGCAAGCTAGCCAGCCATCCTACATTAGCAAGCTAGCCAGACGTAATGTTAGCAAGCTAGCCATGTAACATTAACAAAAGTTATTTACCTCGTTGACGTTAATGCTACACAAGTAAAACTACTCACAAATGAAGGAAAGCAGTAATCTGGTGCATGAAAAGATGAGAACTAAAAATGAGAAAAATGTTCAAATGTGTTTGTGTTTGGTGAAACCCCCCCCCCTAAAAATGTCTAGCTAACATAAACTCGTAAATCGCCTTGGTCCGTACAATTGCCCTTATTTTAACGCCCCCAAAAAGTAATAGTTCCAGATCAACTGTAATGTCAATACCATTGTAAAGCACAATTTCTCCCCTTTCCGACATGATCAATTACATGACCTAAACGCTGCCCGTTTCTGCATAATTCAAGCAGGCAATGAGCCCTGTCGGGTCTTTTTTTAAATCTGTCCAACTTATCACTTTATCGCCTCTAAAATGTAAATAAAACACTATAAAGAGTTTATATAATGTGTCATTACATACCTATTTGAATGTTTGTGTCAAATTTGAATCAAGTTTTTAGGGCGGTGCTAAAGTGATCTTAGAAATAAACAGGGGCTTTGAGAATGATGATCGCATGCAATGATGACGCAAAAAATGACTAGGTATCCCCCCTTACCCCCGTCACTGTCCATTTCTTGTTTTTAAAGGATGAGAGTAGTGCTACACCTGGTGGAGAGAGATTGTAAGACAGAAATAGTTGCTTTATGTGTGCTGTACGTTACGACATGACACGTCCCGATGTAACGGAGGGTCAGTTTTTTCAACTTTTCTCCAATACTATAGAGCCATTACCATGTCGATCAACGCTTGACTAGAAACCTAGTTCACACCCCCAATTTGGAAGTCAACCCAGTCGCTACAGTCCCATTAGTTTTCTTTGTAGCCTCATTTGAATGTTGCGGTTGCGCACATTTGTCCGGAATGGGGTGAGTTTGTTAGCTAATGAGGTCTATTGTCTCCCACAAATGGCACTGGCACTCCTGTCTTAACATGCATGATTCAAAATCCAGGCTAGCTAATTGGTGCTCCATCTATCTATATCGACTGAATGGGTGCCATTTTGTTCGGTTTTTCGTTGATAAATACAAACAATTAAACTGTGCTTTAGTTCCAAATGTCTGTGGAATAGTTTTTTCCAAAAAGCTACTGGTTACTGTCTGTATCGAAGACAGGTTTGAAAAGTTGGTTACCATCCTCCATCGAGTTAAATTCATGTTGAGGCTTTTTAGCTTCTTCTGTGGTGTTTAAGAGGTGCTGCACCTACTGTACTTAGCGATCAACACCTTTCCTCAGGTGGGTGAGACGGTTTCGAGAGTGGCATTTCTTGCTAGAAAGAAACCTTTTGTGTTGCCTCAAATATATAGTATACTAAATCAAAGGCAAAAATGTAGGCTACTTTTGGGCATAATCAATATATCATATATTTTCTTAAACTGTAAGTTATTAGGTGTATCACTTTTCCTGTCATCCTCAATGATTGTAAATGCATTATGTCCACGTGGGGTTTCATTGTGTTTTTAAATTGACAAATAAATTGAATCAAATTAAAATCTCAACAAATGTAAGGTATTTATAGAAACAACTGAAACAGCTTGCAGCCTCTGGCTGGCTGTGGTTAGCTGGAAGGTGGCAGGCCCAATCTTAGATTAGAGAAATTCCTTGCTATTGTCTTTCAAATGAACTCATGGCTAGATGGCTTGCCCAGGGCTTATAGCTGTCCTCTGAGTGGAGGCTGAACGCCAGAGATCCAAAAGTGGCCCGCCAAGGGCTTATAGTGGTCCTATGAGAGGGGCTTCTCCTCAAACAATAACAGGGTATTACGTCACTGTAATAGCTACTGTAAATTGGACAGTGCAGTTAGATTAACAATAATGAATGCCAATATTAGATAAGTCTATGTCCTGGGAAATGTTCTTGTTGCTTACAACCTCATGCTAATCGCATTAGCCTACGTTAGCTCCACCATCCCGTGGATGGGACACCGACCCCAAAGAAGATAATATTATAAAGCGTTCTGGTACATTAGAGCTCCCCAGGTCACCCCCTTCTCATGCTAACTTTTTGTCCCAGCATTTGTTCCGACTTTCAAATCACTAAACTAAACACAGGTAGTCTATACTCTAGCGAACTACCATATTAAAAAATATACACACAAGCCACGAGCAGGCCAGCCAGCCATATATCATGAATTAGAAGATTATGAATATTATTTCGTTTTTTTATTTTTATTTCACATTTATTTAACCAGGTAGGCTAGTTGAGAACAAGTTCTCATTTGCAGCTGCGACCTGGCCAAGATAAAGCAAAGCCGTGTGACACAGACAACAACACAGAGTTACACATGGAGTAAACAATAAACAAGCCAATAACACAAACAAGTCAATGACACAGTAGAGAAAAGAAAGTCTATATACAGTGTGTGCAAAAGGCATGAGGAGGTAGGCAATAAATAGGCCATAGGAGCGAATAATTACAATTTAGCAGATTAACACTGGAGTGATAAATGAGCAGATGATGTGCAAGTAGAGATACTGGTGTGCAAAAGAGCAGAAAAGTAAATCAAATAAAAACAGTATGGGGATGAGGTAGGTAGAATGGGTGGGCTATTTACAGATGGACTATGTACAGCTGCAGTGATCGGTTAGCTGCTCAGATAGTTGATGTTTAAAGTTGGTGAGGGAAATAAAAGTATCCAACTATCCAGCGATTCTTGCAATTCGTTCCAGTCACTGGCAGCAGAGAACTGGAAGGAAAGGCGGCCAAATGAGGTGTTGGCTTTGGGGATGATCAGTGAGATATACCTGCTGGAACGTGTGCTACGGGTGGGTGTTGTTATCGTGACCAGTGAACTGAGATAAGGCGGAGCTTTACCTAGCATAGACTTATAGATGACCTGGAGCCAGTGGGCCTGGTCGACAAATATGTAGCGAGGGTCAGCCGACTAGAGCATACAGGTCGCAGTGGTGGGTGGTATAAGGTGATTTGTAACAAAACGGATGGCATTGTGATAGACTGCATCCAGTTTGCTGAGTAGAGCGTTGGAAGCTATTTTGTAGATGACATCGCCGAAGTCGAGGATCGGTAGGATAGTCAGTTTTACTAGGGGAAGTTTGGCAGCGTGAGTGAAGGAGGCTTTGTTGAGAAATAGAAAGCCAATTCTAGATTTGATTTTGGATTGGAGATGTTTAATATGAGTCTGGAAGAAGAGTTTACAGTCTAGCCAGACACCTAGGTATCTATTGCGTTATTGACTGTATGTTTGTTTATTCCATGTGTAACTCTGTGTTGTTGTATATGTCGAACTGCTTTGCTTTATCTTGGCCAGTTCGCAGTTGTAAAGGAGAACTTGTTCTCAACTGAACCTACCAGGTTAAATAAATGTGAAAAAATATATTTAAAAAATGAAGCCACCATAATTGAAGCAATATAGACTATTTTTCGTGGATCTCATGTTTTCGGTGTGTACTGCAAACCAGTGGTCAGGCAGATCATTTTGAGCACCTGCCCCCTTAAAGGTCTGTGCATGGCCCTGGGTGGTATAATTACGTGTGTGTGGGGAGCGTGTGTGTTGCCTAGCGGAGCTAGTGTGTTGCGTAGTGGAGTGAGTGTGTTGCCTAGCAGAGCGAGTGTGTTGCCTAGCGGAGCGAGTGTGTTGCCTAGGGGAGCGAGTGTGTTGCCTAGCGGAGCGAGTGTGTTGCCTAGGGGAGCGAGTGTGTTGCCTAGCGGAGCGAGTGAGCACTGGAGCGAGTGTGTTGCCTAGCGGAGCGAGTGAGCACTGGAGCGAGTGTGTTGCCTAGCGGAGCGAGTGTGTTGCCTAGTGGAGCGAGTGTGTTGCCTAGCGGAGCGAGTGTGTTGCCTAGCGGAGCGAGTGTGTTGCCTAGCGGAGCGAGAGAGCACTGGAGCGAGTGTGTTGCCTAGCGGAGCGAGTGTGTTGCCTAGCGGAGCGAGTGTGTTGCCTAGTGGAGCGAGTGTGTTGCCTAGCGGAGCGAGTGTGTTGCCTAGTGGAGCGAGTGTGTTGCCTAGCGGAGCGAGTGTGTTGCCTAGCGGAGCGAGTGTGTTGCCTAGCGGAGCAAGTGAGCACTGGAGCGAGTGTGTTGCCTAGCGGAGCGAGTGTGTTGCCTAGCGGAGCGAGTGTGTTGCCTAGCAGAGCGAGTGTGTTGCCTAGTGGAGCGAGTGTGTTGCCTAGTGGAGCGAGTGTGTTGCCTAGCGGAGCGAGTGTGTTGCCTAGTGGAGCGAGTGTGTTGCCTAGTGGAGCGAGTGTATTGCCTAGTGGTGCGAGTGAGCACTGGAGCGAGTGTGTTGCCTAGCGGAGCGAGTGTGTTGCCTAGTGGAGCGAGTGTGTTCCCTAGTGGAGCTAGTGTGTTGCCTAGTGGAGCTAGTGAGCACTGGAGCGAGTGTGTTGCCTAGCGGAGCGAGTGTGTTGCCTAGTGGAGCTAGTGAGCACTGGAGCGAGTGTGTTGCCTAGCGGAGCGAGTGTGTTGCCTAGTGGAGCGAGTGTGTTGCCTAGTGGAGCTAGTGAGCACTGGAGCGAGTGTGTTGCCTAGCGGAGCGAGTGTGTTGCCTAGTGGAGCTAGTGAGCACTGGAGCGAGTGTGTTGCCTAGCGGAGCGAGTGTGTTGCCTAGTGGAGCGAGTGTGTTGCCTAGCGGAGCGAGTGTGTTGCCTAGCGGAGCAAGTGAGCACTGGAGCGAGTGTGTTGCCTAGCGGAGCGAGTGTGTTGCCTAGTGGAGCGAGTGTGTTGCCTAGTGGAGCGAGTGTGTTGCCTAGTGGAGCTAGTGAGCACTGGAGCGAGTGTGTTGCCTAGCGGAGCGAGTGTGTTGCCTAGTGGAGCTAGTGAGCACTGGAGCGAGTGTGTTGCCTAGTGGAGCGAGTGTGTTGCCTAGTGGAGCGAGTGTGTTGCCTAGTGGAGCTAGTGAGCACTGGAGCGAGTGTGTTGCCTAGCGGAGCGAGTGTGTTGCCTAGTGGAGCTAGTGAGCACTGGAGCGAG
The DNA here is from genome assembly GCF_002021735.2 of Oncorhynchus kisutch. Classification (NCBI taxonomy): domain Eukaryota; kingdom Metazoa; phylum Chordata; class Actinopteri; order Salmoniformes; family Salmonidae; genus Oncorhynchus; species Oncorhynchus kisutch. The sequence goes on from NC_034192.2 coordinate 35,810,348, forward strand.
TGTGTTGCCTAGCGGAGCGAGTGTGTTGCCTAGTGGAGCTAGTGAGCACTGGAGCGAGTGTGTTGCCTAGTGGAGCGAGTGTGTTGCCTAGTGGAGCGAGTGTGTTGCCTAGTGGAGCTAGTGAGCACTGGAGCGAGTGTGTTGCCTAGCGGAGCGAGTGTGTTGCCTAGTGGAGCTAGTGAGCACTGGAGCGAGTGTGTTGCCTAGCGGAGCGAGTGTGTTGCCTAGTGGAGCGAGTGTGTTGCCTAGTGGAGCTAGTGAGCACTGGAGCGAGTGTGTTGCCTAGCGGAGCGAGTGTGTTGCCTAGTGGAGCTAGTGAGCACTGGAGCGAGTGTGTTGCCTAGCGGAGCTAGTGAGCACTGGAGCGAGTGTGAGTTTAAAAAAAAAAGTTATTATTTGTATTGTTTATTTCCTTTGTGGCACCCTCATGATTTGGTTTTTGTTTAGTCCTTGGGCATATTGCTTTTGTTCTTGAAGATTTAACATAGACTGATAGACTGAGTTAGTCAGGATACAGATGCAGTTCTTATGCTGTTGTTGTGGGTGGCCTTGACGCGACTCCCCTGGATCTCTGAATGATTGCCATGTCCCATTCTCAAGTGTACTGCTACTACGGCCCATACTACTGTGGGAGCCCATACTACTGTGGGAGCCCATACTACTGTGGGAGCCCATACTACTGTGGGAGCCCATACTACTGTGGGAGCCCATACTACTGTGGGAGCCCATACCACTGTGGGAGCCCATACCACTGTGGGAGCCCATACTACAGTGGGAGCCCATACTACTGTGGGAGCCCATACTACTGTGGGAGCCCATACTACTGTGGGAGCCCATACCACTGTGGGAGCCCATACTACTGTGGGAGCCCATACCACTGTGGGAGCCCATACTACTGTGGGAGCCCATACTACTGTGGGAGCCCATACTACTGTGGGAGCCCATACCACTGTGGGAGCCCATACTACTGTGGGAGCCCATACCACTGTGGGAGCCCATACTACTGTGGGAGCCCATACTACTGTGGGAGCCCATACCACTGTGGGAGCCCATACTACTGTGGGAGCCCATACTACTGTGGGAGCCCATACTACTGTGGGAGCCCATACTACTGTGGGAGCCCATACTACTGTGGGAGCCCATACCACTGTGGGAGCCCATACCACTGTAGGAGCCCATACTACTGTGGGAGCCCATACTACTGTGGGAGACCATACTACTGTGGGAGCCCATACTACTGTGGGAGCCCATACTACTGTGGGAGCCCATACCACTGTGGGAGCCCATACCACTGTGGGAGCCCATACTACTGTGGGAGCCCATACCACTGTGGGAGCGTCAACAAGCCAAGGACTTCCCTTTTTGTATTTTGTATTTTCATTGATTTCACTTTGTTATTTTTATTTGTTAATTAATTTTAAAATGTGGTACTTGTTTTTAACCAAAGAGACATTTGTCCCCAATTAATATCAGATCGTATTGCAGACTCAGCCTTTTCCCTGGATGAAATGGTGTGAGCTCCCACTGGATCTAAACAACCTGTATTGTGTATGGTTAGGCAGAGCTCCCCACACTACTATCTGTACTGCCTCACACAATCTGTGTTTAGCATCTCTCTCTCTCCCTCCCTCCTGTCTCTATCGCTCTCTCTCCCTCCTTGTCTCGCTCTCTCTCTCTATCTCTCCCTCCTGTCTCTATCGCTCTCTCTCTCCCTCCTGTCTCTATCGCTCTCTCTCTCCCTCCTTGTCTCGCTCTCTCTCTCTATCTCTCCCTCCTGTCTCTATCGCTCTCTCTCTCCCTCCTGTCTTTATCGCTCTCTCTCTCTATCTCTCCCTCCTGTCTCTATCGCTCTCTCTCTCCTGTCTTTATCGCTCTCTCTCTCTCTCTATCTCTCCCTCCTGTCTCTATCGCTCTCTCTCTCCCTCCTGTCTCTATCGCTCTCTCTCTCCCTCCTGTCTCTATCGCTCTCTCTCCCTCCTGTCTCTATCGCTCTCTCTCTCCCTCCTGTCTCTATCGCTCTCTCTCCCTCCTTGTCTCGCTCTCTCTCTCTATCTCTCCCTCCTGTCTCGATCGCTCTCTCTCTCCCTCCTGTCTCTATCGCTCTCTCTCTCTCTCCTGTCTTTATCGCTCTCTCCCTCCTGTCTCTATCGCTCTCTCTCTCCCTCCTGTCTCTTTCGCTCTCTCTCACTCCTTGTCTCGCTCTCTCTCTCTATCTCTCCCTCCTGTCTCTATCGCTCTCTCTCTCTCCCTCCTTGTCTCGCTCTCTCTCTCTATCTCTCCCTCCTGTCTCTATCGCTCTCTCTCTCCCTCCTGTCTCTATCGCTCTCTCTCTCCCTCCTGTCTCTATCGCTCTCTCTCTCCCTCCTGTCTCTATCGCTCTCTCTCTCCCTCCCTATCTATCTCTCTCTCCCTCCTGTCTCTATCGCTCTCTCTCCCTCCCTATCTATCTCTCTCTCCCTCCTGTCTCTATCGCTCTCTCTCTCCCTCCTGTCTCTATCGCTCTCTCTCTCCCTCCTGTCTCTATCGCTCTCTCTCTCCCTCCCTATCTATCTCTCTCTCCCTCCTGTCTCTATCGCTCTCTCTCTCCCTCCCTATCTATCTCTCTCTCCCTCCTGTCTCTATCGCTCTCTCTCTCCCTCCCTATCTATCGCTCTCTCCCTCCTGTCTCTATCGCTCTCTCTCTCCCTCCTGTCTCTATTGCTCTCTCTCTCCCTCCAGTCTCTATCGCTCTCTCTCCCTCCTGTCTCTATCGCTCTCTCTCTCCCTCCTGTCTCTATCGCTCTCTCTCCCTCCTGTCTCTATCGCTCTCTCTCTCCCTCCTGTCTCTATCGCTCTCTCTCCCTCCTGTCTCTATCGCTCTCTCTCCCTCCTGTCTCTATCGCTCCTCTCTCCCTCCTGTCTCTATTGCTCTCTCTCTCCCTCCTGCCTCTATCACTCTCTCTCTCCCTCTGTCTCTATCGCTCTCTCTCCCTCCTGTCTCTATCGCCTCTCTCTCTCCCTCCCTATCTATCTCTCTCTCCCTCCTGTCTCTATCGCTCTCTCTCTCCCTCCTGTCTCTATCGCTCTCTCTCTCCCTCCTGTCTCTATCGCTCCTCTCTCTCTTCCCTCCTGTCTCTATCGCTCTCTCTCTCTCCTCCTGCCTGTCTCTATCGCTCTCTCTCTCCCTCCTGTCTCTATCGCTCTCTCTCTCCCCCTGTCTCTATCGCTCTCTCTCTCCCTCCTGTCTCTATCGCTCTCTCTCCCTCCTGTCTCTATCTCTTTCCCTCCCTGTCTCGCTCTCTCTCCCTCCCTATCTCTCTCCCTCCCTGTCTCGCTCTCTCTTCCTCCCTGTCTTGTTCTCTCTCCCTCTTTCTCCTTCTCTCCCCTCCCATCTCTCTCTCCTCCCTCTTTCCCTCTCACTCTCTGCCCCCTGTCCGTCTCTCACTCTCATCAGAGATATATTTTTGGATTGGCATAACAATTACCCTCAATTGGTAATTTCAACAGCCCTTGACATTCTGTCAGCCATAGAGGCAGTGATTTCATTAGACGTTTCTCAACATAATTGATACTCCTCTGTATCAGGACAGTCTCAGATCATGTACAACCTTCTGATTGGTCTCAAGTGCTAATTTGTGTGTGTGCGTGTGTGTGTTTTGGAGTGTTCTGTTCGTGTGTGCGAGTGTTACGTTCATGTGTTTTTGAGTTTTACGTACGCACGCGTGTGTGAGCACACCTGTGTCGTCTTTATAACAGCTTCATAAGAGTCGGGGGTCTTAAACCAGCCCAGTGCCTGCAGTAGTCCGCAGGCTCCAGTTTTCTTTACACACTGAGCCACTGATTCAGAGCCAAGCCGAGCCGAGGCGGCATAGTCGTACATGAATGCCCCAGAGCCCTAATGAACATGCAAAAAGACGAGAGGAAAAAACAATTACACTAGCAAACTCCTCAGCCAGCCAGTGTTGTCTGCCTCCGGCCCAATAAAACCAGTGACCTGACAGAGCGCGGATAATAATTCAGATACATATGTATGCAAGCATATACCGTGTTCATAGTTCTGTATTCATAAGTACAGACATATGCATACAGTAGGTATGGTAAACTGGCAGTCATGGTGGTTTGCTTCCTCTGGTCTTTGACAGTAATATATAGAGAAACATAATGGAGGGTTCTTCCTGACTGTGAAACTAACAAGTCTGTCAGGTACACAGAGTCAAGACGCAGACGGAGTGTCACTACCTGTGTGTGACAATGTCTGCATCTCAGTGTCCTACTGCCTGTGTTTAGTACCGATACACACATATTGGGGCAAGGTTGCTTTCATTGACAAAGACAAGACAACGTTGACTTTGCTGGTCATTTGGTATCTATACTGTTACATGTATTCTTTAGTAGAAAAATATTTATTCATGACTAAACAAAGACTCATCTTTGCATGCAGTCTTTATAAGTATGCCTGGAAGCTAAAATATGAACCCATTCCCCCTTGACATTGATAATATAGACACTGTATACAAGTGCAATTAGAGGCTCACCAGACATGACTGATCTATGCTAAGGCAAGCTGAATCAATAGAGGGTTATATTAACATAAGATAAAGCCTGTTTGTCTCTTCAGAGATAAAGTGACAAACACACTGTGCATTTCTCTCATTGACATTATGATGTATAAACAGTTGGATGGATCACAGACTTATGTGCTCACACACACAAAACTTGGCATCTGTAACATCACTCTTATTAAGCTGTGCATCGGAATGCCAGCTCTCAGAGATTACTTGTTCAATCGATTGAGACGAGGCTTCTGGACAGGAATCGAATAAAGAGAGAGAGAGGGTCATGGAATATATTGAATGTAATTTCATCATCCCCACTTCCGTTACCCTCTCTGTCTCGGTCTCTCGGTCTTTCGGTTTCTCTATTTCTCTCTCCATGCTCTGAATTATCACTCAGTCAAAGAGCTTTGAACTGTGAAGCCAGTGTCAGCACGAACAAAACATGAGCCGATATGGTATCAACACATCAAACCGAACACATCTATCAGACATACACTGTTGTTTTGGGTGAAATAGTACAGAGTGTCTTCCTGACAGATAAAATATTGTTAAAAGGTCATTTTTTCAAGAGATGCATTATGACGAAGATATGGAAGACTTTCCCGATTTCTGATTGGTGAGTCCCTACAACTGTAGAATGAAAGGAATTTCTGATGATTACCTCTGCCTCTCACTTACTTCTGTTTCCTTCCCACTCTATCTTTCATTCAACAATTGTCTCTATCTCTCCTCCTCTTCTCCTCGCCAGCTGTTAGTACCTCAGGACATGTGTCAAGGGGAACATGCAGCACATTGTAGGTGCATGATCCAGCGAGGCAGACTTCAGTGCCAGTAGAGACAGAGAGGCAGAGACTGTGTGTGTGTGTGTGTGTTCTGGTCTGGCAGGAGACTTTGATCCACACTAGAGACAGGGAGAGAGCGAGAGATAAGGAGAGAGAGAGAGTAGCCGCCTCAGCCCAGTGGAGATGAACAGGCCTTCAACCCAGCTGTCGGGAACCCCGCTCCCCCTGAGAAACACACACACTTGCAGCGCTGTGAACGGATGCTGATTTAAACACCTCAGAGGGATGGGGGTATTTATTAGCTTGGCGCTAAAAGATGCTGACTCTCGCCTTGCTGCTTGGTGGCAGGTGTGTGTCTGTCGGTGTGTTAGCCTGTGCGTGAATGTGTGTATGTGTGTGAGCGCGCTATGCCATGTTGTGTGTGTCCGGGGGGTGGGATGATTACATTTCACGGCACGCCGACCCTGCCTGGCACAAACATCTGTGCACTAAATCAGACTGTCAAGGAGATTTGCCTTCCCTTCTCTTCCCCTCCTTCCTCTCTTATCTTCCTCTCCTCCTTATCTCTTCCTCTCCTCCTTCTCCTCTCTTCCACTTCTCCTTCCCTTGCTTCCTCTCCCTCACAGACACATTGCGGGGAGAATTAATCATGTCCTTTACTTTCTGTCTTCGAAGACATGCTCACACACAGGGACTGGTATGCTACTCAGCTCACTTGCACGCACAAGTGTTACCAGTCAACGCCCTAGCCCGAGTACCTGGCATGACTAGGTGTGTGTGCATATGTGTGTAGTGTGTTACAAATTGTGTTTGAATGAGTCTCAGAGAGCTTCATCTCCTCATGAGCCCTATTGTTTCCGCTTGACTGAGCAGTGTCAATTCTCCTCTTGGCCACTTGGGGTCACTGCAGCACCATGCAGAACCCCTTAACAAACCCACCAGAGGTCTGTATCCTATTGTGGATGGATGCATAACGCTGCTGTAAGTGAAATAGAACATTAGGTATTCAGAAAAGATCAACATCCCATCAGGAGTGCAGTCATATCTAACCACACAAACTGGGCTATCAAAAACAAAGGCTTTCCCTTCAATTCTGTTCAGCAGCGTTTAACCCTGAGTGGTTGATTCTTACTGCAGGTGATGTATGATACAAGTTGTGTCTTTACGTTGTAAAGCAATCAGCCTGAGCAAGACAAATGACTGACTGGGATTATTAGACTGAATAAAAGATCTTAGATGTGAGTGACGTGTAAGATCGAGATCTAGAATACTACCATTTTTCTTTGTGGTGGATGGCTTGGTTAGCATCGCGCAGTGATGTTACCTTCCTTCGACTTGAGGTACTGTAGCCCTGGACCCATGTCTTGTGTCATGGTTTGAATATGTTGTGATGAGTTCTTCTGTTTGGGTGTTGGATGATACTTCAATCAGTTGATTCCCTGGAGTCACACACTCTCTCTACCCTCTACCCTCTACCCTCTACCCTCTACCCCTCTCGCTGGCAGCTTTTCCGCTAGAGTCCACATCACCTCTGTCCATCTTCTGTCACTCAATAACCAACAGGCAGGGGTCTGCTACTCACTCACACACACATCCAGGGTTACTCCCATATCCCGACGCCTTGAACTCTAAAAGAGTTATTCTGTTCAACGAAAATGGAATGTCTTAGTGATATCAAATCACATGTGATGAATGAAGCTCTGCAGTAGCTAGAAGCAACTTATTTAGCATATATGTCCCACTGGAGACAAGCTACACAAAACAGCAAAATTAACTGTAATTTCTCTGTCTGTGTTAAGTATCTCTAAAGATGTTTCCAGTAGTTATGGTGTCAACAAATATATTTTTTTCTCATATAATTTGTTTCCAAATCATATTAAATATTCATATCTAAATCTCAATTATATTTAAGATATGAGTGGGCCAATCAAATGTGCTGGCCCATTTTTGGTGTGGAGGCAGCCAATCAGAAGCTTGGAACCAGAATGAGAAGGTGGACTTGGCCAATGGGCTGTGTAGGAGCACAGTGAGAGGTTAAAGGGTGGTGTGTGCGTGTGTGTGTGGGACAGACAGACAGTGTTTGATGGGTCAGATAGAGTTTACTGTCCTACTCAGTGTGGTTCCTCAGGGCTCCTCTACCTTATTGATCGCCCTGAGGTGCTCCTGTCTACAGTGAAGAGAGCGAAAGAGGTGTGTGTGAGTGTGTTCATATGTGTGTATGAGTGTGTGTGTATGTATGCGTGTGTGAGTCAGAGAAAGGAAGAGAGAAAGAGTGTGTGAGAGAGCGGGACTCTAAGCATTGACTTCTAGGCTACTCTCCAAACACAATAAGAGTCCGCAACAGGAAAGGCTCTTTACGCCTGCTCTGCTTTTGGTTTGCTGTAGCTCCTCCGGAGCATATGGAGGATCTACATAGGGTGTGTGTGTGTGTGTGTGTCGGTGTGTTTCGGTGTGTGTGTTGTTGTGTTCTTGACCAAGGTACCTCACCAGATGCTCAGTGTTTAAGCGGTGAACAAGGAGTAATCTGTGGAACCATCTCACAGCGCACTGAGACAAATAAACAGTCTTCTCTCTAAAGTGTGTGTGTGAGTATAAGTGTGTGCATGTATTGTCAGTTACTTAGCACTGAAGGAAAATTCAAGTAAACCTGGTTATCGATTTCTTTCAAGATGGGGGTGAGAGAGTTGGTGTGATTTTGGCATAAATAAATAAAAGGGAGCCTAGAGGGTTAGCCGGGACAGGATTGAGATGTAGATTTAAGCACAACGTTTTTCAGTTCAGTTTGCACCTGTGCTATAAATCAATAACCCCTTAGCTTAGCTGGAGAACTCCACAGGCTAACTAACTCACACACACACCAGACAGGTCGCTCCAGATTCACTTTGAAATTGGACATCCATCCATGCCCAGCGGACATTGGGAGATACTTTCAAAATCCACCACTAGGAGTAACGGTGAGCGCTATTAATATCAAGTAGGCTTGGGTTTTACTAGGGTGTTGTGGACGGGAGCCGCAAGCTCCGGCTCCGAGGGTCATGTATTCAGTCCCAGTACTAACTCTATCCCAAAGCTTAACCTTTATCTTAACCATTCAGAATGAATTCCTCAAATGAACTGTTAGTTGTTTTTGTTTTAACACTATCCCAAACCTCAACTGTTGAATTTGACTTTTGGAGAAACATGGAGAATGGTCCGAATCTGAAGTTAAATTGGTAAAACTTTGAGATCTTGTTGTACGCAAACACACACACACACACACACACACACACACACACACACACACACACACACACACACACACACACACACACACACACACACACACACACACACACACACACACAGACAGACAGACAGACACACACATACACACACACACACACACACACACACACACACACACACACACACACACACACACACACACACACACACACACACACACACACAGACACACACAGACACACACACACACACACACACACACACACACACACACACACACACACACACACACACACACACACACACACACAGACAGACAGACAGACAGACAGACACACACACAGACACACAGACAGACACACACACACACACACACACACACACACACACACACACACACACACACAGACAGACAGACAGACAGACAGACAGACAGACAGACAGACAGACAGACAGACAGACAGACAGACAGACAGACAGACAGACAGACAGACAGACAGACACACAGGCAGTCAGGCAGACAGATCGACAGAGAGGTAGACATAAGCAGGCAGGCAGAAAGACAGGCAGGCAGGCAGGCAGGCAAAAAGACAGGCATGCAGGCAGGCAGAAAGACAGGCACGTATGCGCGCGCACACACACACACACACAGACAGACAGACAGACAGACAGACAGACACACACACAGACACACAGACAGACACACACACACACACACACACACACACACACACACACACACACACACACACACACACACACACACAGACACCCAGACACACAGACACACACACACACACACACACACACACACACACAGACACACACACACACACACACACACACACACACACACAGACACACACACACACACACACAGGCAGTGAATACGCTAAATGAGGGTAACACACCCCTGGTCCCCACCTGTCTACATTAATCAAGCATGTCAAAGCTGAGAATCAGAGCTGCCTGCTTCCTGCTCTCCCAGACTGACTGACACTTGGCAGGGGCCTGGTCTGCATCACTTCTAATTTAGCCTATGTGTGTGCATGCGTGTGTATGTTTGTGAGTAAATGTGTATGTGTGTGTGTGTCATGTGAGAGGAAGTGATGGGAGAGAGAAGATAACCATTTTAACCGCTGCATCCCTAAAGGTAGGCGTTCAAAGCCCATCACTAAATAACCACTGATAGTTCAAAACAGCAGCAAAACACTGAGCCCAGCTCACCCCTAAACGGATGATATTTGTGTATGAACAGACAGGCAGTCAGGCAGACAGATCGACAGAGAGGTAGACATAAGCAGGCAGGCAGAAAGACAGGCAGGCAGGCAGGCAAAAAGACAGGCATGCAGGCAGGCAGAAAGACAGGCACGTATGCGCGCGCACACACACACACACACACACACACACACACACACACACACACACACACACACACACACACACACACACACACACACACACACACACACACACACAGCCAGCTAGCTGACAGTGTGGACAGTGGGTCTGTTCTGGTGATGGGTATTACAGCAGGCGAGCAGCAGCAGGGGACTCCTGACACTAATATATTTTCACATGAAAAAGAGGAGATAGAAACCGTGATGGACAGAGAAAAAGAAAAACAGCAAAGGAGAGTGATACACGGAGAGGGATGAGGGGGAGAGAGAGAGAGAGACTGAGCAAGAAAGAGAGAAAGCGAGAGAACGAACAAGACAGTAAGGCTGAGGCGGGAGCCCAGGGGAGGAAGACGGACAGCAAAAGATAGTGGATGGGAGGTTGGAGGAAGAGACAGACAGGCGGGGAGAGATAGAGGCAGGCTAAGCTCCTTGGGGATGCTGGGAGTTTTATTATCATTCACATCCACTCTGATCCCTGTCCCTCGCCACCTGCGGCCATTTTGGAGCAATCCTGACCCGTTGGTGCGCTGGGCTCTCCATGGACCACCTGCAATTAAAAAGCCAGGGAGGAAACAGATTAAACAGGAACATCTCAAATCCATAATCCCCCTGCTGCTCCTGCTGCCGAGGCCTTTACGACTCCTGTTGTCCTCCTGAGGGAAGAGTCTGTGAAGGAGAGAGAGACAAAGAGAGAGAATTTAGTCTGCACAAGAAAGTCGAGTTTGCTATTATCGGTGACATTCACCAACCTAATGTAAAACAGACAATCTTGCTTTTGTCTCTGTCCCGATACCTATGGTTTTTCACCAGTAATTCTCATTAAGGACGATGCTGCCATCGCAAAGTGTGTCGGCATGGATTCGTTTTTAAATGTTAGAGCATGTACTGTAGCATAACGAAGCAAGGCATGAATGACAAACAATGTGTAATGACATGTAGCATATTATAGTGTTGTACTCTAGCATACAGCATTGTAGCATTAGGTAGTGTTAGCCTTGCTTAGTTGTCGTTTCCACCATTCACTCCCCATGCTAACTGACTGACAGGAGAGATGACACCAGTAGTGTGAAGGTCAGATCAGGGAGAGAGGAAAGTTTGTAATTATTTAGGTATACAAATGTGCTTGTCTATTTAAGTGTGCTTTGGAAATCTGACAGGGAATTACATGGACATGTCATAATGCAAAGTAGACAGATCTTAAGACTGAGTGAGAGAGAGAGAGGCAGAGAGAGAGAGAGAGAGAGGCAGAGAGAGAGAGAGAGAGAGGCAGAGAGAGAGAGAGGCAGAGAGAGAGAGAGGCAGAGAGAGAGAGAGAGAGAGAGGCAGAGAGAGAGAGAGAGGCAGAGAGAGAGAGAGAGGCAGAGAGAGAGAGAGAGAGAGGCAGAGAGAGAGAGAGACGCAGAGAGAGAGAGGCAGAGAGAGAGAGGCAGAGAGAGAGAGCAGAGAGAGAGGCAGAGAGAGAGAGAGGCAGAGAGAGAGGAGAGAGGCAGAGAGAGAGAGAGAGGGGCAGAGAGAGAGAGGCAGAGAGAGAGGAGAGAGGCAGAGAGAGAGAGAGGCAGAGAGAGAGAGAGAGAGAGAGAGGCAGAGAGAGAAAGAGAGAGAGAGAGGCAGAGAGAGGCAGAGAGAGAGAGAGAGGCAGAGAGAGAAGGCGAGAGAAAGAGAGAGGCGGAGAGAGGCAGAGAGAGGAGTGAGGCAGAGAGAGAGAGAGAGAAGGCAAGAGAAAGAGAGGCAGAGAGAGAGAGAGAGAGAGAAGAAGAGAGGCAGAGAGAGAGAGAGCCTCTGCCTGTGAATAACCATTTGGCTTACTCACTGTTGGCCTGCTGCACGTTCTCAGACCGTCAATCTGGATGGAATGTTTTATTCATGTCCTCTATCGCTCATTTCACACTCTCTCTCCCATTCACTCACTCACATACACACTATCTCCCTCTCCGTTGCTCTCTCATTATCGCACTCTCTAACACACTCCCTTGCAGTGGTACTTTACAGTCAGTAGAGGATCGGAAAGAATACTCCTCATCTGAGATGAGCTAAACATATTCATTTTGGTTCCTTGCTTTGTGTCTTTAACAGCCCAAGCAGACAACAGAAACACATCTTCCTTGATTTCCTCCTGTTTCAAACTGCTGTCTCTCTCTCCCTTCTTTCTCATATTCCCTGTCTCTTGGTATAGAGTATTCTAATATTTCTAAAGGAATTACACTTCCCCTCTTTATTCCTTCCCCTAAGGCTCTCTCTCTCTCTCTCTCTCTCTCTCTCTCCCTCCATCTCTCTCTCTCTCTCTCTCTCTCTCTCTCTCTCTCTCTCTCTCCCTCCATCTCTCTCTCTCTCTCTCTCTCTCTCTCTCTCTCTCTCTCTTTCTCTCTCTCTCTCTCTCTCTCTCTCCCTCCATCTCTCTCTCTCTCTCTCTCTCTCCCTCCATCTCTCTCTTTCTATCTCTCTCTCTCTCTCTCTCTTTCTCTCTCTCTCTCTCTCTCTTTCTCTCTCTCTCTCTCTCCCTCCATCTCTCTCTCTCTCTCTCTCTCTCTCTCTCTCTCTCTCTCTCTCTCTTTCTCTCTCTCTCTCTCTCTCTCTCTCTCTCTCTCTCTCTCTCTCCCTCTCTCTATCTCTCTCTCTCTCTCTCTCTTTCTCTCTCTCTTTCTCTCTCTCTCTCTCTCTCTCTCTCTCTCCCTCCATCTCTCTCTCTCTCTCTCTCCCTCCATCTCTCTCTCTCTATCTCTCTCTCTCTCTCTCTCTTTCTCTCTCTCTCTCTCTCTCTCTTTCTCTCTTTCTTTCTCTCTCTCTCTCTCTCTCTCTCTCTCTCTCTCTCTTTCTCTCTTTCTTTCTCTCTCTCTCTCTCTCTCTCTCACTCTCTCACTTTCTCTCTCTCTCTCTCTCTCTCTCTCTCTCTCTCTCTCTCTCTCTCTCTCTCTCTCTCTCGCTATGTCTGTCCCTCACTCTATCTTTCGCTTTCTCACTCTCTATCTTTATCTTTTTGTCTTTTTTTGTCTTTCTTTCTCAGCGGAATTGAATATTGCTTTTGTAATCTCGCAGACGGAAGGCCTTTGGTCATGCATTGGGTTCTGATGGCTGTTCCTGGTGCTGATGCAGGTATGTGTGTTTCTGCTGCTCTCAGCTTCCTGTGCTGATTAAACCCAGGGTAAAACAGGGGTCAGGTGAAACTAATTATGAGACTCCTGACACCTGTAGTTCATTCAAATGTGAATAACAGTTCGATATCTGGGGAATTATTTTCTTTGCTGCAGTAGGTCTATCTTCCCTCCCAGGGGGGATGGTGAATGCTGTGTAGGCCATCTAGAATACACCGGGAATTTTATATATGTGATCCAGATATTTTGACTTCTTACTTCTCTAAACATGTATTTTTTTCAATATTCTTTCCCCAACAGAGTTCTGAGATTTCTCATAGGTTTCTAATTTCTCGTAGTTACTACATGATTCCATATGATTCCATATGTTTTATTTAATTGTTTCAATTGTTTCAAAACAACAACCCTAGAATGAGTAGGTGTGTCTGAACTTTTGACTGATACTGTATGTGTTTTTTAGAAGTGAATGTAAGTCTAGTGGTTCTTCCTGTCTCGGTGTACTCTGGCTTTATTGACTGGTAGTAGAGAACGTGGGAGGCAGATTGCTCCCTGATGGCATTGGTATGCATATTGCACATAGCAGACTCTCTAAATCTTATTGAAATATTCAAGACTCTCCTCTTTAATTGTGAATAATAGCATCAGGAATAGAATCAGTATAACGAATCCCTACTTCACCAATTATACTGGCATCAATTTGCTACAGTCTAGAGAGAAAGGGCGAGAAGGTGTGTGTGTGTGTGTGTGTGTGTGTGTGTGTGTGTGTGTGTGTGTGTGTGTGTGTGTGTGTGTGTGTGTGTGTGTGTGTGTGTGTGTTTGTGTGTGTGTGTGTGTGTGTGTGTGTGTGTGTGTGTGTGTGTGTGTGTGTGTGTGTGTGTGTGTGTGTGTGTGTGTGTGTGTGTGTGTGTGTGTGTGTGTGTGTGTGTGTGTGTGTGCGTGTGCGCGTGCGTGTGAGATACCCAAGTTAGTGTGTGTATATGTGTTTTTGGGTGTGTGATAACCAAGCCCAAGTTAGTGTGCGTATATGTGTTTTTGGGTGTGTGATAACCAAGCCCAAGGTAATAAAACACGCTTTTCCCCCCTTCCCCTCACTTGTTTTGTAGAGAGAGCTGAGTTGCTATGCAGATTTATTCTGAATAATAACAAGATGTGAGTACATCCATACCAGTCGGGGGTCTGTGTTCCTTATCGAGGTGAGTCTCACACAATGACACTGTCCTGAGGGACTCTGTCTATCTGGGAGACTAATGGGGAGAGACACATAATAGAGAAACAATTCAGCATAGAAAAGTCAGTAATGTGTTTTGACTTAATAAATCTGCTGTCACTCACTGAGACAAGTTTTGAGTAATGTTTGATATTCCTGGCATTCGATTCATTTGAGGTATTTTACCTTTGGAAATCTATCATTCTATCAGCAGAGAGACGAAAGGGAGGAAAAACAGAGTTGAACTCTCAGCTAAGACCTAAAGATAGCAGGGGGTAAAGAGCAAAGAGACTTACCAGGAAGGAGTTGAAAAACATGGCGTCTCACTCACAGGTGTTCTGGGAGGGGAAATGTCAGGGCTGGTCTGATAAACACACACTGTAAACACACAGAGACACAGTGAACCTCTGCCCCCAAACCCCTCCTCTTCCCTTCAATCACCCCACATCTAAATCTCTCTATTTCCTTCCCTGCTTCCCCTTTCAGCCTCCGCAACCCGGAGTCGGGTAGAAATGAATACACGAACAAACTGCGGAACTTCCGTTGACATCCTAATACACTACACACAGGACTGGAGGGCAATTACAAAAATAAAAGAACGAGAGAGAAAGAGAGGGGGGGGGGTCAACAACAAATGATTGAGAGGCAGAGAACCTCTCCACATATGAGATGCGTTGGAAATTAGATTTCCAGTTTCCAATGAATTTGTAGCCAGTGCTTCCCAGCCATAGGCATAATCCATGACCTGGGTGTTAATGTGTTGTGATTCCTTTCTTTTCCCACTTCGCTTCCTCAAACAGCATATTGACTTTCTTCAGCTGTGTTTATTAGAATTTCTCATTATCTTGACATTTCGCTGAGGCTTTGCAGCTTATTGGGATCCCAGAGTGGTCTGACGTGTTGACTCGAAAGGAAGGAGGCAATCTTGCCGGTGAAATAAAACACTTTCAGAAAGTCTAACAATGCAAGACGGCTGCATGTCTTATTGTCATGTAAAAATACAACTTTGGATTGGATGCTGTCATTATGGTGTATGGTAGGGGGAGGCTTCTGAGGGGCCAGAACGGAGCAAATGGAATGGCATCATACACCTGGAAACCACGTGTTTGATGTATTTGGTACTATTCCTCCTATTCCGCTCCAGCCATTACCACAATCACATTCTCCCCAATTAAGGTGCCACCAAGTCCCTGTGGTGTATGGTATCTGATTAGGCATGTGTGGATCTGCTCTTATGGGTGTTGTTCTACTGTTATTGGTAGAGCTACCACATATCGCCCACTCGTAGCTATGATGTGGGCGTGCCACAAGGGTCAATACTGGGGCCCCTCCTGTTCAGCCTGTACATTAATGATCTGCCTTCTGTCTGTACTGGGTCTGAAGTTCAAATGTATGCAGATGATACAGTGATATATGTGCATGCAAAGAGCAAACAACAAGCTGAACAAGAACTCACTACTGTAATGGTCCAGGTTACAAAGTGGCTCAGTGACTCGTGTTTGCATCTCAATGTGAAAAAAACTGTTTGTATGTTCTTCACAAAGAGGGCAACAGATGCTACTGAGCCAGATGTCTATGTGTCAGGGGAGAAGCTCCAGGTGGTATCCGATTTTAAGTACCTTGGCATCATACTTGATTCCAACCTCTCTTTTAAAAAGCATGTGAAAAAGGTAATTCAAATAACCAAATTCAACCTAGCTAATTTCCGATTTATACGAAATTGTTTGACTACAGAGGTAGCAAAACTGTACTTCAAATCTATGATACTCCCCCACTTAACATACTGCTTGACTAGTTGGGACCAAGCTTGCTGTACAACATTAAAACCTATTCAGTCTGTCTACAAACAGGCTCTCAAAGTGCTTGATAGGAAGCCCAATAGCCATCATCATTGTCACATCCTTAGAAAGCATGAGCTCTTGAGTTGGGAAAATCTTGTGCAATACACCGACGCATGTCTTGTATTCAAGATCCTTAATGGCCTGGCTCCCCCTCCACTCAATATTTTTGTTAAACAGAAAACCCAGACATATGGCAGCAGATCCATAAGGTCTGCCATGAGAGGTGACTGTATAGTTCCCCTAAGGAAAAGCACCTTTAGTAAATCTGCATTCTCTGTGAGAGCTTCCCATGTCTGGAATACACTGCCATCAGACACACATAACTGCACCACATATCACACTTTCACAAAATGCTTGAAGACATGGCTAAAGGTCAATCAGATTTGCGAACATGGTCCCTAGCTGTGTGTTGCCGCTCTCCAAGTTGTCTGTTGTCTGTAGCTTGTGAGGTGTGGAAACACTTTGATGCTTTTATGAATTTTGACTTGCTGCTTTTTGTTCTATGCTGCTCTGTCTGTATGCTACGTCTTGCTTGTCCTATGTTGCTCTGTCTGTATGCTACGTCTTGCTTGTCCTATGTTGCTATGTCTTGCTTGTTCTATGTTGCTATTGTCTATATTGTAATTGTTTTTAATAACCTGCCCAGGGACTGCGGTTGAAAATTAGCCGGCTGGCTAAAACCGGCACTTTTACTGAAACGTTGATTAATGTGCACTGTCCCTGTAAAAATAAAAAATAAAATAAAATATATAAAAAATGTTTTAAGAGCCCTTGGTTTCCTTCTCTAAGTGGCTGAAGTGAAATAACTCCAAGATTTTTTACTGGTCATGTCCCAACAGACCAGTTTGATGTTGAGGAAATATTAACAGGGCAAAGGGTTGAAGGACACATGGAACTGGGAACAGATAGTAAAAGATCCGCTTACTGGGTCAAACAAAACCAACGGTTAGGGTTTTAGGTTGAGATATAGACCTGCACTACCACTACAACACATCTATAAGAAGATTAAAGACTGCCTTACAAACAGCCATTTATTTGGGGTTAATGTCTGCCTATAGGAAGTTATGGGTTAAGGTCTGCCTATAGGAAGTTATGTGGCATCATAACAATATTCTAAAGCCCCAATTGGGGTTTCCTAAATCACATGCAAAATAACATTTAATCACACATTTTCAGGTCAAGTTCAAGATTTCTAAATCACAACGTTGACATGGGTTGACATAACTCCCCCCCCCCCCTCTCTCTCACTCTCACTTGCTCTCTTTCCCTCTCTTTCTCTTTCTCCCTATCCCTCTCCCTCCCTCTCTCTCTCTCTCTCTCTCTCTCTCTCTCCCTTTCTCCCCATCTCTCACCCTCTCTCTCTCTCCCTTTCTCCCTATCTCTCCCTCCCTCTCTCTCTCCCTTTCTCCCTATCTCTCTCTCTCCCTCCCTCCCTCTCTCTCTCCCTTTCTCCCTATCCACCCCCCTTTCTCTCCCTTTCTCCCTATCTCTCTCCCTCTTTCACTCTCTCTCTCTGTTAATCCTCTCAGCCCCATGCAGCCATTCCAACAGGTGAGGGATGTTTGTAGCACAATTACTATTTATACTCTGTCTCACCCAGCCGCTATTTCAAATATTAAATAAATAAAACAAGGCCTTCAATGAATGTGGAATCAGTGCTGCGTTGTCAGTCAGCTTTTCATCGGATTAGGTCTGGAGCCCCATCGCCGTTTCCTCTCGTCTCTGTCTCTGCCACAAAAGGTGGGGGTAGCATTACGTGAGAAGCATGTTGTGTTAAAACCCTCAGATTGGGCCTGTTTTTATGAGCTGGCTTGTC
Source organism: Oncorhynchus kisutch (assembly GCF_002021735.2). NCBI lineage: Eukaryota > Metazoa > Chordata > Actinopteri > Salmoniformes > Salmonidae > Oncorhynchus > Oncorhynchus kisutch. The sequence continues at coordinate 35,828,243 of NC_034192.2, forward strand.
AAGGGGATCATGGCATTTACTGTGTTAAAATATCACCAGCATGTCAGATCAGACAGGCCCCAGCTTGAGATTGGATGGGTTTTACAATCACACACATACACACGCATGCACACACATATAGACCCCCACACACACTGGATCTGTTACTGTACACCATCTTGGAACAATGGGGAAGAGATCTTTACCATTTAGGAAAGGTCAGGCCAGGGTTACTTTAAGAAATGAGGAGATGGGAAACTCTATTGATTCGTATTAACGGACATTGTGAACGATGCCCGTATGTTGTCAGTGGAGATTCTGGGACAAAAAGTGCACTCCTTCAATGAGTGAATGAGAGTCAATTGAGTGCTAGCAAAAAAAAAACATTAGCATGAATTACGTGGACAAGAAGCACAACATTACAAATATTTTCCGAGATGTGAGATAATTAACTTGTTGTTTATAATATCGAATAGTTGTACAAATATTTTTGAGGACAATAGGCATATTTCTCGACTCATACCCCTGACTTTTAGAATAGATTGTGTGAGCATTACAATTTGAACATGATTGTCTGCTGGGTGGGGACTTATATGTTCCTCCATTCATTGGCCATTGAGATCAAATCAAATGTTATTTGTCACATGCTTTATAAACAACAGGTGTAAACTAACAGTGAAGTGCTTACGGGCCCTTCCCAAAGTAAAACACGTAATAATAAAAGTAATAACAAATACGCAATGAGTAACAATAACTTGGATATATACACGGGTACCATTACTGAGTCCATGTGCATAGGTACGAGGTAGTTGAGGTAGATATGTACGTACAACTTGGAATACAGTGACAGATGGTCAACAGTAGCAGCAGCGTAATGTGATGATGAGACAAAAAGGTTAGTGCAACAAAACAAAAATGCTCAACGCAGATAGTCGAGGTAGTTATTTGGTTAAATATTTAATGAACTATTTAGCAGTCTTATGGCTTGGGGGTAGAAACTGTTGAGGGTCCTGTTGTTTCCAGATTTGGTGCATTGGTATAGTTTGCCATGCGGTAGCGGAGCGAACAAAGGGAGCTCGACCCCAATGATGTACTGGGCTGTACGCACTGCCCTCTGTAGCACCTTGTGGTCGGATGCCAAGCAGTTGCCATACCAAGCGATGATGCAGTCAGTCAAGATACTCTCAATGGTGCAGCTGTATAACTTTTTCAGGATCTGAGGGCCCATGCTAAAAAAATGTCAGCCTCCTGAGGGGGAAGATGCGTTGTCGTGCCCTCTTCACGACTGTGTTGGTGTGTGTCGACCATGATAGATCCTTAGTGATGTGGACACCTGAAGTTCTTGACCCGCACCACTACAGTCCCTTCGATGTGAATGGGGACGTGTTCGACCCTCCGTTTCCTGTAGTCCACAATCAGCTTCTTTGTCTTGCTGACATTGAGGGAGAGGTTGTTGTCCTGGCACCACACTGCCAGGTATCTGACCTCCTCCCTATAGGATGTCTCATCATCGCCGGTGATCAGGTCTAACACCGCCGTGTCGTCGGCAAACGTAATGATGGTCTGATATGCGCTGAGAGTCACGCGCGACCACACCAGTTGTGGGTGAGCAGGGAGTACAGCAGGGGACTAAACACACACCCCTGTGGGTAGATGTCTTCACGGATCTAACAGACCCAAAATGACGAGATCGGGTCCGATTCCTAAATATCTGACTTTTGTCTCGGATTTGGGTCGAGTCTGATATAATTGCCACGGGTCTCGGGTATATGCAGTTCAAATTGATTGACTGATGGGACCCAATTGGACCCATCCTCTCTTCATTTAATGTTTGTGAGGTGATGAGAACGGCACAAGCCTGTTTTCTGTGTCAGCCAATTGCAACTCAATAAAACGTATAGCTTATAGCTGCTCACCTCATGTGTGTGCCCGCTGCTGACAAATGAAAGAACAAGTGAAAGCAGCCTTGACCTAGGCTACTGTTGACTGCAAAGCCTAAGGAAAATGAAAGTTAAAGGAGAAGGAATATAGTGAAAAGAAGCTGGCGAGGGAAATGTCCCCGGGACACGTTTTAATGTTGTAGTGGATCAAGATGAGAAGAACATTGGTGCAGCCAAATGGACTGTGTGCATCTCACTATTCAGGTTTAATTGCAATTTTCAAACTTTCATATATTGATTTTCATATTTATTATAAATTTGTTTTATCATTACTATTATTGTATATCATTATTATTATTGTAGGCCTATTTAAGAATCTAAACCAATTATTTAAATATGAAAAATTGTTTTAGGAAAGTAAAAACTCTCTGTAGTCACTTATCGTAAGGGTAGCGGTGTTAACCCGTGCCCTGGCTGAAATGTCCAATCTGGACTTCATCCATCATGGCCACCTAATTCATCCCCCCTCCTCTCTCCTGTAACTATTGCCGGGGGTGGGTCCCAAAGACCCTCCCCATTATTGATTAAGGGGACCTTATTAAGATTCATATGTCAACAGTCTGTAGAAAGAGTTTCAGGCTGTTTTTTGGAAAAATTACCCAGAAATTGTCGTTTTTCTAGGTGGCTCCCACTTTGGCTATAGTGTTTCCAAGCTCGTGGAGGAAAGTGCGTTCTTTCTTATTTATCTCCGGTAATGAACATACTATTCTCCGTCTTAAATTGTATTGTTTATTTGCGTATTAGGATACCTAAGGTTTGATTATAAACATTGTTTGACTTGTTTGGAAAAGTTTATTTGTTTGGGATTCATTTTGTATGCATTTTGATGGAGGGAAACTGAGTGGATTATTGACTGAAGCGCGCCAGCGAAACTGAGTTTTTATGGATATAAAGAAGGACATTATCGAACAAAAGGACCATTTGTGATGTAACTGGGACCTTTTGGAGTGCCAACAGAAGAAGATCATCAAAGGTAAGGCATTTTTTATATCGCTATTTCTGACTTTTGTGTCACACCTGCCTGGTTGAAATATATTTTTCATGCTTTTGTATGCGGGGCTCTGTCCTCAGATAATTGCATTGTTTTTTTTCACCGTAAAGCCTTTTTGAAATCTGACACGGCGGCTGGATTAACAAGAAGTCAGGCTTTATTTTGATTTATAACACATATATTTCAAGAATGTTAAATATTTGAATTTAGTTTTTTTGAATTTCGCGCTCTGCAATTTCACTGAATGTTGGTCAGGTGGGACGCTACCGTCCCACGTACCCTAGATAGGTTTTAAGCCCTGGCTGTTGCGAGAGTGTGCTTGCAGGCTAGGTCTGAGTCAGACCGAATGTCACGCCCTGGCTGCCCCTCCTTGGGCCGGCATACATGGCACCAGCCTTACGCATGGTGTCTCCGGTTCGCCTGCACAGCCCACCTCGCTGCACTGGCAGGGCGACCGGGAGCATTCAACCAGGTAAGGTTGGGCAGGCTCGGTGCTCAAGAGCTCCAGTGCGTCTGCACGGTCCGGTCTATCCAGTACCACCTCCACACACCAGCCCTCCGGTGGCAGCTCCCCGCACCAGGCTTCCTGTGCGTGTCCTTGGTCCAGTACCACCAGTGCCGACACCACGTACCAGGCCTGCAGTGTGCCTCGCCTGTCTAGCGCTGTCAGAGCCTTCCTCCTCTCCAGCGTCGCCTGAGCTGCTCGTCTGCCCAGTGCCGCATGAGCTGCCCGTCTGTCATGAGCCACCAGAGTCTCCCCGTCTATCATGAGCCGCCAGAGTCTCCCGTCTGTCATGAGCCGCCAGAGTCTCCCATCTGTCATGAGCCGCCAGAGTCTCCCGTCTGTCATGAGCCGCCAGAGTCTCCCGTCTGTCATGAGCCGCCAGAGTCTCCCGTCTGTCATGAGCCGCCAGAGTCTCCCGTCTGTCATGAGCCTTCAGAGTCTCCCGTCTGTCATGAGCCTTCAGAGTCTCCCGTCTGTCATGAGCCTTCAGAGTCTCCCGTCTGTCATGAGCCGCCAGAGCCGCCAGTCAGCATGGAGCAGCCAGAGCCGCCAGTCAGCATGGAGCAGCCAGAGCCGCCAGTCAGCCAGGAACTGCCGGATCCGCCAGAGCCGCCATTCAGCCAGGATCTGCCAGAGCCGTCAACCTGCCTGAGCTATCTCTTAGTCTTGGGCTACCTCTCAGTCCTGAGCTACCTCTCAGTCCTGAGCTACCTCTCAGTCTTGAGCTACCCCTCAGTCTTGAGCTACCCCTCAGTCTTGAGCTACCCCTCAGTCCCGAGCTACCCCTCAGTCCCGAGCTACCCCTCAGTCCCGAGCTACCTCAGTCCCGAGCTGTCCCTCAGTCCGGAGCTGCCCCACAGTCCAGTGGGGCCCTTTGTTAAGGTTACTAGGCCAAGGTCAGCGGCGAGGGTCACCACTCAAGGGACACTAAGTAAGCGGACTAAGACTGTGTTGGAGTGGGGTCCATGTCCCGTGCCAGAGCCGCCACCGTGGACAGACGCCCACCCTGACCCTCCCCTATGGGTTTAGGTGTGCGGCCGGGAGTCCGCACCTTTTTGGGGGTTTTCTTCTGTGTTTTCTTTATTATGTTGGTTAGGCCAGGGTGTGACATGGGTGAATTATGTGTCTTGTTTTGTCTAGGGGTTTTGTAGTCTATGGGGTTGTGTTCAGTTGAGTGTTCTAGGTAAGTCTATGGTTGCCTGGAGTGGTTCTCAATCAGAGGCAGGTGTTTATCGTTGTGTCTGATTGGGAACCATATTTAGGCAGCCATATTCTTTAGGTATCTTGTGGGTGATTGTTCCTGTCTCTGTGTTTTGCACCAGTTAGGACTGTTTCGGTTTTTCCACGTTTTCTTATTTTGTATAGTGTTCACGTTTTCACCTTTCATTAAAGATGTTTATAAATAACCACGCTGCATTTTGGTCCGCCTCTCCTTCCCAGGAAGAAAACCGTTACACCGAAACTAGATAAAGGGAAGTAACCACTGTCTGGTTTTGATATTTTGATCTTGTGTGACAGCTGACAATTCTAATAAATTCAGATAAACTACTGGACTAGGTTGCCTTATAAGGTAACCTCAGCTTATTGATACACACATACATTGACGTAGGTGATCATACCACTAGGGAGTGAACACATGTATAAAATCAGCTGTGCCCTTAGGTCGGGTGCAGAACTTACTTGGAAACATGCGTGCTATGTTCCTGATTGTCAACCTCTGTCTGCAATTTCATTAATAAAGGTTTTGATTGATTTACTTAAAGACGATATTGTCTGACTGCTGATTTCACCAATAAGCCAAAGATTGGCAAGGAACCAACCCCGACTCTATTCCCCAGGTCGTTGCTGTAAATGAGAATGTGTTCTCAGTCAACTTAATTGGTCAAATAAGGGTACAAAAATAATCAAATAAATACCAATAAAACAATAGGCTATACAGTTTTGAAAATACGACACATCGAAACACAACTGACAGTTTTTTAGTAATTTATTATAGCCAGTTTGTAACTATGTTTCATTTGGCCAACATCACTTGTTTATTGACGCTGCTGGCAGCACCCCGTCTGAGGTTTCTTTCTCTCTCTCTTTCTACTCTCGGATCCGAACCAGAACATGTCTGTTTGGGTCTGTTTTACCACAGGTCTTTTCGGAACGGGTCTGACGGTCCTCTGGTCTATTCGGAACGGGTCTGACGGTCCTCTGGTCTATTCGGAACGGGTCTGACGGTCCTCTGGTCTATTCGGAACGGGTCTGACGGTCCTCTGGTCTATTCGGAACGGGTCTGACGGTCCTCTGGTCTATTCGGAACGGGTCTGACGGTCCTCTGGTCTATTCGGAATGGGTCTGACGGTCCTCTGGTCTATTCGGAACGGGTCTGACGGTCCTCTGGTCTATTCGGAACGGGTCTGACGGTCCTCTGGTCTATTCGGAACGGGTCTGACGGTCCTCTGGTCTATTCGGAACGGGTCTGACGGTCCTCTGGTCTATTCGGAACGGGTCTGACGGTCCTCTGGTCTATTCGGAACGGGTCTGACGGTCCTCTGGTCTATTCGGAATGGGTCTGACGGTCCTCTGGTCTATTCGGAACGGGTCTGACGGTCCTCTGGTCTATTCGGAACGGGTCTGACGGTCCTCTGGTCTATTCGGAACGGGTCTGACGGTCCTCTGGTCTATTCGGAACGGGTCTGACGGTCCTCTGGTCTATTCGGAACGGGTCTGACGGTCCTCTGGGCTTTTCGGAACGGGTCTGACGGTCCTCTGGTCTATTCGGAACGGGTCTGACGGTCCTCTGGTCTATTCGGAACGGGTCTGACGGTCCTCTGGTCTATTCGGAACGGGTCTGACGGTCCTCTGGTCTATTCGGAACGGGTCTGATGGTCCTCTGGTCTATTCGGAACGGGTCTGACGGTCCTCTGGTCTATTTGGAACGGGTCTGACGGTCCTCTGGTCTATTCGGAACGGGTCTGACGGTCCTCTGGTCTATTCGGAACGGGTCTGACGGTCCTCTGGTCTATTCGGAACGGGTCTGACGGTCCTCTGGTCTATTCGGAACGGGTCTGACGGTCCTCTGGTCTATTCGGAACGGGTCTCCTTAAATGCTTTATTTATGCATGCTGGGTCGGGTGGGAAATCCACAGATCCATTTCGGAACAGGTCAAACTTTTTGGAACTGGGAAGACCTCTACTTGAGGGGTCCCAGTGTTGATGGTCAGCATGGCGGAAGTGTTGTTGCTTACCCTCACAACCTGGGGGAGGCCCGTAATGAAGTCCAGGATCCAGTTGCAGAGGAAGGTGTTCAGTCATAGGGTCCTTAGCTAAGTGAGGAGCTTGGAGGGTACTTTGGTGTTGAATGCTGAACTGTAGTCAATGAACAGCATTCTCACATAGGTGTTCCTCTTGTCCAGCTGAGATAGGGCAGTGTGGAGTGCATTCGAGATTGCATCATCTGTTAGGGCGGTATGTGAATTGGAGTGGGTCCAGTGTGTCTGGGATGATGTTATTGATGTGAGCCATGGCCAGCCTTTCAAAGCATTTCATGGCTAGAGATGTGAGTGCTATGGGGCGATAGTTATTTAGACAGGTTACCTTGGTGTTTTCGGACACAGTGACTATGGTGGTCTCCTTGAAGCATATACAGTGGTTCATTTTAAAGTTGGATCATACTGCAGTATAGTGTGCGGTATGCTGAGGTCTGTTAGGCCAAGGTGAGTCGCGGTGTGTGACGTTAATGCTAATTTAAAACACCAGAGGGCGGCTTTGCGCACATCTACTCCATCTAGTCTTTTTTTAAATCATTATTTAATTAATGATAAAGATGTTGATGAACAAATACAGTATATGATTATGTCTATTAGATATACAGTAGATACATCACTAACTGGTAAAAGGTTGTTTTGATTATTTTGTGGATTATAAAAACATTTACATATTTGTAGGGGGTTGATGTATTTTCAACAGGGCAAATCAGGTCTGTGATAGAGTTAGTTATGTAAAACTTTCGTCTTATGTCAGGTGAACTGTTGTGTCCTCAACTTTTGGTCTGATCATTTCATTCAAGCATAAATGGACTGCAACATGTTGGGTAAAGCAATTGCAATCAGGAATGCATGCCACTGTTTTTAATCTTAGCTGTACAATTATTGTATTTGTTGTGTTTTCCCAAATGGTCCACATTTTTGAAATAATGAATTTCCTTCTCCCTGCTGCCAATCGCAGTGCTCCGAAGCACCTCTCCCTCACATTACTATATCAGATACAATGCATTCGGAAAGTATTCAGACCCCTACCCTTTTTACACATTTTGTTACGTTACAGCCTTATTCTAAATTGGATTAAATTCATTTTTCCCTCATTAATCTACACACAATAACCCAAAAGGACAAATTGAAAACAGGTTTTTAGAATGTTTGCAAATGTATATATTTTTTTTTTATTGAAGTACCACGTTTGCATAAGTATTCAGATGCTTTACTCAGTACTTTGTTGAAGCACCTTTGGCAGTGATTACAGCCTCAAGTCTTCTTGGGTATGATGCTACAAGCTTGGCACACCTAGACAAGAACAGCTCAAGGGTAGAACTTCAGCAGTAATAAGCGCAACATTCCAAAATGCAAATAGAGGGAAAACACTGTTCTCAAAAGTGCACTGCAAATGTGAGGGGTTTCATATGACAGAGGAAATGTCCTTCAGAAATGTAGAAAGAGGGAAGCTGTAAAGACGCATCATCAAGCATTGGTTGTTAATATGACTAGGATTTTGTCTTTGGCTGCTGGACAACAAAGGAAAGTTGAAAACATGAGAGAAAAACTGGTTTCAATGGCATATCAGGAAGTGTTTATAAAATAATCTCCTTAACATTCCTATGGTCGGAACATGGTAAGACATGCCTCAAAAAATTACAAAAAAACGCCAGGGTTTAAAAAACTACCTTTTATGGTTAAATAGTCTCAGCATGTTGACATCCTCTTCTGAGATAGCAAGTGTGCAACAAGCACCGGCCTTTCTTTATCAGAAAGATAAAGGCTGTTTGCTTTAGGGTCGTTGTCCTTTGGCAAGGTGAACCATCGACCCAGTCTGAGGTCCTGGGCGCTCTGGAGCAGGTTTTCATCAAAGATCTCTCTGTACTTCACTCCGTTTATCTTTGCCTCGATCCTGACTTGTCTCCCAGTCCCTGCCGCTGAAAAACATCCTCACAGCATTATGCGGCCACCACCATGCTTCACCGCAGGGATGGTGCTAGGTTAATGCTATGTTTAATAAATCAGCAACATTTTCTAAAAACATGTTTACGCTTTGTTATTATGGGGTAATGTCTGTAGATTGCGTATTTTTTACTTTTTATTTAATCATTTTAAAAATAAGTTAAAGGGTACCTTCCGGAGGCACTGTAGGTCTGGACATGACAGTTTGTAGCCAATATGCAAAGGATACCATCTACATTTCGAACTGTAGGCTAATTGTTTATGTACAGTGCCTTGCGAAAGTATTCGGCCCCCTTGATCTTTGCGACCTTTTGCCACATTTCAGGCTTCAAACATAAAGATATAAAACTGTATTTTTTTGTGAAGAATCAACAACAAGTGGGACACAATCATGAAGTGGAACGACATTTATTGGATATTTCAAACCTTTTTAACAAATCAAAAACTGAAAAATTGGGCGTGCAAAATTATTCAGCCCCTTTACTTTCAGTGCAGCAAACTCTCTCCAGAAGTTCAGTGAGGATCTCTGAATGATCCAATGTTGACCTAAATGACTAATGATGATAAATACAATCCACCTGTGTGTAATCAAGTCTCCGTATAAATGCACCTCCACCTGCACCTGCACTGTGATAGTCATGAAGAACAAGGAACACACCAGGCAGGTCCGAGATACTGTTGTGAAGAAGTTTAAAGCCGGATTTGGATACAAAAAGATTTCCCAAGCTTTAAACATCCCAAGGAGCACTGTGCAAGCGATAATATTGAAATGGAAGGAGTATCAGACCACTGCAAATCTACCAAGACCTGGCCGTCCCTCTAAACTTTCAGCTCATACAAGGAGAAGACTGATCAGAGATGCAGCCAAGAGGCCCATGATCACTCTGGATGAACTGCAGAGATCTACAGCTGAGGTGGGAGACTCTGTCCATAGGACAACAATCAGTCGTATATTGCACAAATCTGGCCTTTATGGAAGAGTGGCAAGAAGAAAGCCATTTCTTAAATATATCCATAAAAATTGTTGTTTAAAGTTTGCCACAAGCCACCTGGGAGACACACCAAACATGTGGAAGAAGGTGCTCTGGTCAGATGAAACCAAAATGGAACTTTTTGGCAACAATGCAAAACGTTATGTTTGCCGTAAAAGCAACACAGCTCACCACCCTGAACACACCATCCCCACTGTCAAACATGGTGGTGGCAGCATCATGGTTTGGGCCTGCTTTTCTTCAGCAGGGACAGGGAAGATGGTTAAAATTGATGGGAAGATGGATGGAGCCAAATACAGGACCATTCTGGAAGAAAACCTGATGGAGTCTGCAAAAGACCTGAGACTGGGACGGAGATTTGTCTTCCAACAAGACAATGATCCAAAACATAAAGCAAAATCTACAATGGAATGGTTCAAAAATAAACATATCCAGGTGTTAGAATGGCCAAGTCAAAGTCCAGACCTGAATCCAATCGAGAATCTGTGGAAAGAACTGAAAACTGCTGTTCACAAATGCTCTCCATCCAACCTCACTGAGCTCGAGCTGTTTTGCAAGGAGGAATGGGAAAATTTTTCGGTCTCTCGATGTGCAAAACTGATAGAGACATACCCCAAGCGACTTACAGCTGTAATCGCAGCAAAAGGTGGCGCTACAAATTATTAACTTAAGGGGGCTGAATAATTTTGCACGCCCAATTTTTCAGTTTTTGATTTGTTAAAAAAGTTTGAAATATCCAATAAATGTCGTTCCACTTCATGATTGTGTCCCACTTGTTGATTCTTCACAAAAAATACAGTTTTATATCTTTATGTTTGAAGCCTGAAATGTGGCAAAAGGTCGCAAAGTTCAAGGGGGCCGAATACTTTCGCAAGGCACTGTAACTCTGGGTCTTCCTTTCCTGTGGGGGTCCTCATGAGAGCCAGTTTCATCATAGCGCTTGATGTTTTTTGTGAATGCACTTGAAGAAACTTTCAAAGTTCTTGAAATGACCTTAATATCTTAAAGTAAAGACGGACCATTGTTTCATTTTGCTTATTTGAGCTGTTGACATAATATGGACTTGGTCTTTAACTAAATGGGGCTATATTCTGTATACCACCCCTACCTTGTCACAACACAACTGATTGGCTCAAACACATTAAGAAGTAAAGAAATTCCACAAGGCACACCTGTTAATTGAAATGCATTCCAGGTGACTACCTCATGAAGCTGGTTGAGAGAATGCCAATAGTGTGCAAATCTGTCATCAAGGCAAAGGGTGGCTACTTTGAAGAATCTCAAATATAAAATATATTTTGATTTGTTTAACACTTTTTTGGTTACTACATTATTACATATGTTATTTCATAGTTTTGATGTCTTCACTATTATTCTACAATGAAGAAACTAGTACAAATGAAGAAAAACCCTTGAATGAGTATGTGTGTCCAAAGTTATGACTGGTACTGTCTATATGGATGATTTAGAAAGCCAGGCACGTTTAACAGTCAGGCTATTGATTATGGACCTAATTAAGTGGGTGTTTCCGCTCTCCTCAATTTTCGCTAATATGAACATAGCAACATGTAGGGAATTCGGCTGAGCGTCTCACTCATTTGTGGCTTTCGTTCAAAAAAAGTTAGATTATAATGCAGGGTTAAAGGCACATTCTTTCTGACCGTCTTTAGCATATGCAGTCTCTCTCTTGCTCCAGCTCATTTAGTTTGAAATATTATGTGGATTATAATAAATTGAAATATTTGTAGGGGTTGGTGCATTTTTTGTTAGGGCAAGTCAGGTCTGTGATATTGAGTTAGAAATGTAAAACTTTGGAGGACTGTAATACATTACAAGTTTGCGCTTTTTGGCCATTAGTCTAGACTTTACAAAAGGACTCAACTCTGACTGACCACAGCATGTATCCGTAGTCTAAACTGTAGCACAAATTGGGGGATTTTTGACACCAAGAAGAGCTTTTGGAATAAATGAGGGTGTGAATGGAAGTGTGAATGTGTCTGTCCGAGATTCTCTCTCTAGCACTAGAGTCCTGCATTGGGCAAAAAAATCAGCTATTGTGAAAGAATACTTGTGGATATTGTTGGTTTCCTCTTTCGCTTCGAAGAGGCCACACTCGCCTTGGAGGCAAGCAAACAGCCTGCTCTTCACCTGGTAATTATGTGGTTTCAAAGGATTAAGCATCACCTACAGATGGATTTGTGGTGTCAGAGAGAAGCCAGCTGCGAGCCTGTGACCAGGCACGGTGGATGACATCTTTTTCCTGCACAGCAATTTGAAGAAATCTGAGTGACAAATGGATTGTTTTTGAACTTATTGTTTTAGTAGCTTTATTTGTTGGCTAATATCAGAAGGATCTTTCAAAGCGATTTGAGTTGTCAATGTGACACATTGCATTGTGAAAATAAAAATATATCATTCTTAATTTATGGCATGGTTTCCTTTTAGCCAAATGTTGAAAAGAAATGTAGGTAATGAGGTATAATAGCCTACTGTCTGTAGTGATAAAAACAATTGGGCTAAATACATGAATGTTTTTCTTGTTGGGTAATGGATCGACTCTCGGAACTAAGAGGCAGCTTCTTTCTTCAATATAATCATTAATTCAGAAGGTTAAACCCATAGGTCTTAGGCACGCAGTAAATTCATTTAGATTACCAGGTTCATTTTTCATTAGGTTATAATAATCCATGCCTTCTGGGAATGTTATAAAGTCCAAAAGTTATGGGTGGAGTTACAAAATTGGACGTCCCTGAATTAAAGTCTCCGGCCACTAGGAGCGACGCCTCTGGGTGAGTGGTTTCCTGTTTGCTTATTTCCATATACAGCTGACTGAATGCGGTCTTAGTGCCAGCATCTGTCTGTGGTGGTAAATAAACAGCCACGAAAAGTATAGCTGAAAACTCTCTAGGCAAGTAGTGTGGCCTGCAATTTATCACAATATACTGTACTTCAGGCGGGCAAAATCTAGAGACTTCCTTAGATTTCCTGCACCAGCTGTTTAAAAATATGCACAGACCGCCCCCCTTCATCTTACCAGAGTGTTCTGTTCTATGCTGTCAGTGCAGTTTATATCCTGCTAGCTGAATATCCATGTCGTCATTCAGCCACGATTCCGTGAAACATAGGATATTACAGTTTTTGATGTCCCGTTGGTAGGATATTCGTGATCGTACCTCGTCTAATTTATTGTCCAATGACTGCACGTTGGCGAGTAATATTGACAGTAATTGCAGCTTTCCCACTCCCCTTCTGTTGGTCCTCACGAGGCATCCCGCTCTGTGTTCCCTGTACCTGCATTTCTTCCTCTTGCAAATAACGGGGATGTTGGCCTTGTCGGGTGTTTGGAGAATGTCCTGTGCCTCCTGATTGTTGAAGAAACAATCTTTGTCTATTCCGAGGTGAGTGATCGCTGTCCTGATATCCAGAAGCTTTTTTTTGCTGTAAAATACAGTTGCAGAACATTATGTACAAAATAAGTTACAAATAACGCAAAAAACATACACATAATAGCACAATTGGTTGGGCTCCCGTAAAACTGCTGCCATTTCTTCCGGTGCCATTTTAGTGTATGTAAACTTCTGACCCTGTCACGCCCTGACCTTAGTTATCTTAGTTTTCTTTATTATTTTGGTTAGGTCAGGGTGTGAGAAGGGGTGGTTTGTTGTGTTTTCTACCTGTCTAGGGTTTTTGTATGTTTATGGGGTTGTTCACTAGTCTAGGTGTTTTGTATGTCTATGGTTGCCTGGATTGGTTCTCAATTAGAGGCAGCTGTTTATCGTTGTCTCTGATTGGGAACCATATTTAGGCAGCCATATTCCTTGGGTAATTTGTGGGTGATTGTCTATGTACTAGTTGCCTGTGTCTGCACTTATTCTATATAGCTGGCACTTTTGTTTGTTTTTGTATAGTTCAGTGTTCTTCCTTCATTAAAGAAGATGTATTCAAATCACGCTGCGCCTTGGTCTCCTCACTACGACGATCGTGACAGACCCACCGGAATTGTGATACAGTGAATTATAAATGAAATATTCTTTCTGTAAACAATTGTTGGAAAAATGTACTTGTGTCATGCACAAAGTTGATGTCCTAACTGAAAAACTCAACTCTGGACCTCAAACCATTGTTCCCCTAGTAAATAATATGTGTTTGACCCAAGGACAGGGGGAGGGTCAACACTGTGTGGGGTCAAAATGACCTAACCCTCCCGCTGTCCTCGGGTCATTTTGACCCCACACTACAGAGGTCTCTAGCCTCCTGGTTTTCTGTTCTACCTGATAATTAATTATACAAATTAATTACTAAATCAGTGCTGATTAGAGGGGAACAATGGTTTGAGGTCCAGAGTTGAGTTTGAAGGCTCTAGTTTATCTCATATCAGTAAGGAAATTTACATTATCTTGTGACACTGACAATGCAGTCATACATGACTACATAACCACACTGTGGGAGATTTTTTCCATGACTTTAGTTACACACAGGCCGACAGAAACAGACCACTGGCCACGCTATGAAAAAAACACTTCCTCTTCTCTAACCAATACTACTGCTCTCTCTTGCTCTGCCCCCCCCCCCCAACACCCCTTCAGTGCCTAGTTGGCAAGGTGATAAAATCTGCTGTTCTGCCCTTTCACATACAGGCCCACAGAAACAGACCTCTGGTCACTCTATGAACAAACAACTTTCTCTTCTCTAACCAATACTCCTGCCTCTCTCTCTCGCTCTCTCTCTGCGCCCCCAACACCCCTCAGTGGCCAAGCCGGAAAGGTGGACAAATCTGCCGTTCTGCCCTTGAGCAAGGCAGTTAACCCCCAACAACAACTGCTCCCCGGGCCCCCATGATGTGGATGTCAATTAGGGAAGCCCCCTGCACCTCTGATTCAGAGGGGTTGGTATAAATGCAGAAGACACATTTCGGTTGAATGCATTAATTTCGGTTGAAGTGCAACTGACTTGGTATCCCCTTTCCCATTCCTTCGCCTCTTCCAACCCACCTTACTCTTCAAGCTTGACCTACATTTCACAGGGATTCACTGGATTTGGTGGAACACTGTTGCTCTCGGCAGCTCCCCGCCCTGGGAGATGCCAGTGTGTTCTCCTCCCAGATTGGACGGGGGAGGGTCTTAATAATTAAAATACAGACAAACAGAAACACAACAGGAGCCAAACAGAACAGCAGCCTATAGCCACAGGACCAACAGCAGCCTATAGCCACAGGACCAACAGCAGCCTATAGCCACAGGACCAACAGCAGCCTATAGCCACAGGACCAACAGCAGCTTATAGCCACAGGACCAACAGCAGCCTATAGCCACAGGACCAACAGCAGCCTATAGCCACAGGACCAACAGCAGCCTATAGCCACAGGACCAACAGCAGCCTATAGCCACAGGACCAACAGCAGCCTATAGCCACAGGACCAACAGCAGCCTATAGCCACAGGACCAACAGCAGCCTATAGCCACAGGACCAACAGCAGCCTATAGCCACAGGACCAACAGCAGCCTATAGCCACAGGACCAACAGCAGCCTATAGCCACAGGACCAACAGCAGCCTATAGCCACAGGACCAACAGCAGCCTATAGCCACAGGACCAACAGCAGCATGGCACCATGCTATTGTGTTCTCTCTTTCCATCCAACATCTGCCTGCCTCTGCCGGAAGTGTTAGCCCACTCAGCGTTTTGTTGCATTATGAATCGCTGTAGTAATTGTTTCATTAGGAACACATCCTCATTAGGTTTCACTCTCCAGATAAACACATCCGCTCACAGTAGATCATGTGAATGCTCTAGGGATGTGTGTGCATGCCCTGCAGATATCAAATGTGCCCTGCTTGCGTGTGTATGTTGTTTTGGAGACTAGTAAAGTGTATGTGTGTGTGTGTGTGTGTGTGTGTGTGTGTGTGTGTGTGTGTGTGTGTGTGTGTGTGTGTGTGTGTGTGTGTGTGTGTGTGTGTGTGTGTGTGTTATGGCCCAGGTTAACCAGCTCTGACATTATTATCACTGCTGTGGCTCAGCTAAACAAACTGTCTGAGCTTCTGTTTTAATAACCAGCTCTGAGCACACACACACACACACACACACACACACACACACACACACACACACACACACACACACACACACACACACACACACACACACACACACACACACACACACACACACACACACACACACACACACACATACAGATTAGTTAGTGTTTGTATAAGCCTCACCCTGTAGCATCCCAGGGTGTTGGAGCACTTCAAGGTAGAGCACAAGGGAAAAGCAGAAAGGTTTTGTCCATTTTCTCTTTAATCTCTTAGTGTTGGATCCTTTAGAGAGAGTGCGAACCCTCCCATTACCATAGTTGCCCTGACAAGGATAGCTTGCCTGAGGGGGAGCGTTTCAAATATGCAAATACATTTTCTCACCCCACAGAGGGAAGTGAAAAATTGAGGCTGTTCCAAACGTTTGGCTGACTAGTCTCATCGTCATGGTGACTGTCAGGCTATGACTAGGCAATATCAAACTATCCAGAATTCTCTGAAAAACAGTCACCGTTACAACGTTATGGTAACGGGAACTAAGAACCTTTCAACACCATTGGAGTGTTAAGCAATTGGATGATGATGAAATGTTTTTCAAAGTGTTTGATTTTAGGAGAATCTCTGAATTCTTAGAATGTCTATTCATTCAAAAAAGCTACAACTTCTAGATAAGTGAAAAGTTATTTTGGACAAAGAGGAAACAAATCACTGACCAAGGTTGCTTCGAATTGAGCACTAGTACACCGTAACTAAAGTGACATTAAAACTTACCTCTATATCACAGGAGGTTGTTGGCACCTTAATTGGGGAGAATGTGATTGTGGTAATGGCTGGAGCGGAATAGGAGGAATAGTACCAAATACATCAAACACGTGGTTTCCAGGTGTACGATGCCATTCCATTTGCTCCGTTCCGGACATTATTATGACCCTCAGCAGCCTCCGGTTCCACGTGTACATCACTCCACCTAACATATTTTGTATCCACGTATCACTTGGCTTCTCATAAGTGTCAGGCAGCTGTAATGTTGCATCATTTTCTGGCTACACCTCCCCCACACTTACTAGCATGCTACACAGTTTCCCTCTGCAGGGGTTCTCTGTTGACTCGCTGGAAGGCAGATGGAACCACCAGCATACATTTTCAGAGCCAATAGATGGAATCACCCAGGTATGCTGGTGGTTCCATCTGCCTTCCAGCGAGTCAACAGAGAACCCCTGTGGCACGCCCCTATAACTTTGAAACTTTGCTTGAATCAATGGGTTGTTTGCTTTTGTCATTACTTGGTTGTTAATGTTTGCTTGGTGTGGTATTGTGTATGATCTTACTGGAAGCCGTGTGTATTCACAAGGGTATTTGTGGTAAATGTGGTCAACGACAAGTCCAGACCGTAGGCGTTTATGATGATTCACATGCGTCATGTGACGTCAGAGGCGTTTGGCCAGGCAGCTAGCGTTGGGTGACAGAACCTAGTTTCTTGTTCCCCTTTTGTTTTGGGAGAACTGTGATGGAGCCTTCAAAGGGGGAGTGTGGAGTTGCCACTCAGGTGATTATTTAGATACATCCTGAGGCAGAGGGTATCAGCGAAACACCTCTCACAACAGAAACACTACCAGACTGCTTCTTCAGGGAGGCACAGGGACCAGCCAGATAATACAAGGTCTGGGAGAGAGGGAATGCTGAAGAGAGAGACATAGAGCGAGGCAGACAGACAGAACTAGTGGAGGACAGACAAAAGAGGGTGAGAGACAATAGTGTGGGGTAGTGTAACAAAGTGGGAGAGTGAAAGAGAGATCGACTGAATGAGTGGGGCTTCAGAGCGAGATTAGGGTGTGCGTGTGTATGTGTATGTGTGCCTAAGAGAGAGAGAGAAAGGGAGAGAGAGAGAGGAGAGACCATTCCCCAGAGGATTGGTCTAGCTCCCAGTAATAGAAGTTTATTTGCACAGCAGGACCAGTAACAACCTACCTTGTCAGAGTAACTTACTGTTCTGTCGTCCCAACAGCAGGTCACTGAAGACAGAAGGAAAAACACTAAGGTTGATTTGGGACCTAGCGTGCCAGAAGAGAATGTGAGGGGCTTGTTTATGACATATCTTGTGTTGAAGAGAGCGTGTGTGAGAAACACTGCATGTGTTAGAGAGAGTGAGTGTGTGAGTGTGTGTGTGTGTGAGTGAGTGTGTGTGTGTGTGTGTAAGAGAGTTCAAGGATGACCAGGAGGTCAGTTAATGGTGAGGGGACTGGGGTGAACAACACCCCCCAAAATGGGGGACACCCAGGGGATACCCCTGTCCCAAAAGAGGACCCTGACTCCCCGCACGGAAAGGTAGAGCTTAAGAAGAAGGTGACCCTGCTTCGGGGAATCTCCATCATCATAGGGACCATCATCGGCGCGGGAATCTTCATCTCTCCCAAGGGAATCTTGAAGAACTCTGGGAGTGTTGGAATTTCTCTGGTGGTGTGGATCGCCTGTGGAGTACTGTCTCTGTTTGGTGAGTCACACGTGTTTGTCGCCACGACAACACCCCACCTCCTCAGGGAGAAAGGGAGGGAGAGTGGAGACAGACCTGAGTAAAGGTGTGCAGAGTGGTTTTATGATGCGAGTGAACTGAAGGTACGGGGAAGGAGCTTTAGTGTTTTTATTGCAGTTCAGTCTATTGGGTTACGACTCCCTTGCTTCCCCTTCGTTGAAGACACTAGAGCTGATGCCTCCTTAAACAAAGTGCTAAACTTGTAAAGCAGCTTTTCTTGAGACAATGAGTGTGATTTCTTGAGACAATGAGTGTGATTTAAAGCTTAGGGGGATGGATGAACTTTGCTAACTGTCTGCTGCTATGGGAAAGCTTCTGCTTCTACCCTAGTATTATTTCATCATGAAACTGTAATTACAGCAGCGTTATTCTAGCTACTGCCTTCTAACTAACCATCAAACTGCTGAAACCTCAATTACCTTTTACGTTAACCTATCTTGCATTTTCTCTTTCTCTCTCTCGCTCTGACGCACGCACGCACACACAGACAGACACACACAAGTGCACGCGCACTCACTCACTCACTCACTCACTCACTCACACACACAGAGCTGTAGGATCTTAAAGGGATACTCCTTACCCAGAGTCAGATGAACGCATGGATACCATTTTTATTTCTCTGCAACTAGGAACTAGGAAGTTAGCAGTAGTTTGAGTCAATGCTAACTAACTTCCTTCATATTGCACGCAGACATGTTAAAATGACAAAATCCTACAGTGTCCCTGTAATTTGACCAATACTGTCACAGCAAAATAATCCTGCAGCAACATCATTTTAACATTTATGTTTCTTGAGCAGTGGCTAGGCTATTAACTGGCCAAAAGTAGGTTACATGAAAAGTGCAATAGTGTTAATATAGCCATGTGTTAGTGTTGGTATTCAGTCAATTTATGTAAATCACGAAGCTCATCTGCATCTCCTGGAAAATTCTCAGCAAAAACAGGGAACAGGGAACAGGGAACAGGGAACAGGGAAATTTAGGTCCTACAGACCTGTACAATGCATACAATGAAAAATACAAGGAATCACACTTTCCTCTTACAGTAGCCACTTACCTGTTTGTTGTTGTAGATGGGTAGCCAGTTTCCTGTCCTAAACCTTTCCCTCTCTCCTATCCCAGGGGCCCTGTCCTATGCAGAGCTGGGAACCAGCATCAAGAAATCTGGAGGACATTACACCTATATTCTGGAGGCCTTTGGACCACAGATGGCCTTCATACGTCTCTGGGCTGACATCATTGCCATCAGGTGTGTGTGTGTGAAAGTATTTATTGTGTGTGTATCTTGTATGTGTGTTTGCGTGTGTGACAGAGACAGAGGCAGGAAGTGGGGTAGACACTTGCAATACAGTGTGTGCACATCACTCTATACTGTCTGTTTGTGAGAAGGGGAGGGGCATTCTAGAGTTCATCTCAGCGTTGTACAGGTAGTAAAGCCTCTCTGATCCCATCCTGGTCCGTTGATACCTGTGTTAGCAGAGCAGTGTAAACAAACCTGCTATACTATACTGTACTACAGAGTATCATCAGGCTAGGGGGGACGTATGGTTTTGGGTATATGGCGAATGAACAGTGATCGGGGATGAGCCAACAGACTGGGAAACAGTTATTAGATTCTAATTAGAGCCAAGATCAATAGAAAACACTGGAATTTATTCACTTCCACGTGTGGAAGAAATGTGTGTTTGCTATTTTGGAATACTTAGTGTGTACGTCTACCTGCTGTGTAGTGTAATAATGTGTCAGTGTTCTGAGAATTAAGTTTGACGGTTATTAGCTTCTACATGTCTGACCAGATTTGTTCCAGATATTCTGAATACATAACATTTTCCATTTCATTCTGGACACAGAGTACCTTTAGTTATATGTATTTACTCAATGTACTTTATTTCTATTGTATCCATTTCATATCAATAATAATCATATATATTTTTTTATGTTTTTTTGTCTCAACTGAACCTAACAGACATCTTTGAGTTAGTAACCAGTAATAACAGTTAATTGACTGTTATAAACAAGTGTGAGGTTGTGTAAGACAGGTCAGTTAGAGGTCAAATGCTCCCCAACACTCTGAACAGTGCATGCTGCCCCAGATCTCACAGCTTTGTGAGTCAGCATTTCCGATCGATGTGTTTGCTGCATGTGTATTTTTGGGTCAGTGTTTTGGGGTCTGTGTGTGATGGTGTTGTTTGTTCTAGACCTGCAGGGTTGGCAGTGATATCCCTGGCCTTCGGACAATATATCCTGGAGCCCATATTCATGCCGTGTGGAGTGCCAGAGATTGCTATCAAACTGGCCACCTCTATAGGAATAAGTACGTCTAAGATTTATGCTACAGTATTATATTGAATTGAACAAACGTTTGGAATATAGGATTTTAGTGCTTATCAGTGAGATGGTTCAGCTGAATGTAAGATACCGGTCAGTTTCACATAAAGTATGTGTGTGTTTGTGTGTGTGTGTGTGTGTGTGTATGTGTGTGTGTGTGTGTGTGTGTGTGTGTGTATGTGTGTGTTTGTGTGTGTGAGTGTGTGTGTGTGTTTGTGTGTGTGTGTGTGTGTACTACTCCACAGCGTCAGTGATGTATCTCAACAGTATGAGTACGAGCTGGACAAACAGAATTCAGATCCTCCTCACCTTCTGCAAGCTGCTGGCTGTCGCCACCATCATCGTACCTGGCCTCTATATGCTCTTCAAAGGTTAGCCTTCGTCATCTTAATCCTCATCCTCATCATCATCCTCATCATTCTCATCTTCATCATCACCATCATCATCCTCATCCTTCTCATTCTCATCCTCATCATCATCCTCCTCATCCTCACATTAATCATCATCATCATCATCACATTCATCCTCATCATCATTATCATCCTCATTATTGTCATCATCCTCATTTTCATATTAATCATCACCATCATCATCCTCATCATTCTCATTGTCATCATCCTCATCACATTTATCCTCATTGTCATTATCATGTTCATCCTTATCATCACCCTCATTATCACATTAATCATCATCATCATCATGACATTCATCCTCATCCTCATTATCACATTAATCATCATCATCATGACTTTCCTCCTCATCATCATTATCATCGTCATCATCCTCATTATCACATGAATCATCATCCTCATCATCACCACGACCATCATCATATATTTGACACTGGATTAAAACAATACAAATGGCATGCTTATGCTCACATCACATTGAATCTGACACTCTTTCTTGGCTCTCATCAAAAACCTCGAAACCCTGTTTGTGGTATAGGGTTATATTTGTTTGTTTGTTACAGGGACATTCCACAGATACCAGGTGTACTTTAACTAGACGATTAAACGCAACTCCGCGGTGTGTAATGGCTACAGAGTACCTGTTCGACACATTACAGGCTATAATAACTACAGAGTGGCTGCAGGCCTATACATAGCTAACAGACTTTTAGGGGGTTATTATCTGCCCCTTTGGAAGTGTGTTCCATTAGACAGAAATACACTACATATGTGTGTATTGTATTGGAATGCTCTTGGGGGTGCATTCTTACACATACCCATGCTGATATACTTAGAAAAATGCACCAGTCAAACAATCAACTAGAATCGATATTGTTTGGTGTTTGTGTAATTCCTTCTTGTGCGTGTGTCTCATTCTGTGTGTGTGTGTGTGTGTGTCTCATTCTGTGTGTGTGTCTCACTCTGTGTGTGTGTGTGTGTGTGTCTCACTCTGTGTGTGTGTGTGTCTCATTCTGTGTGTGTGTGTGTGTCTCACTCTGTGTGTGTGTGTCTCACTCTGTGTGTGTGTGTCTGTCTCACTCTGTGTGTGTGTGTGTCACACTCTGTGTGTGTGTGTGTGTGTGCCTCACTCTGTGTGTGTGTGTGTCTCACTCTGTGTGTGTGTGTGTGTCTCACTCTGTGTGTCTGTCTCACTCTGTGTGTGTGTGTCACACTCTGTGTGTGTGTGTGTGTGTGTCTCACTCTGTGTGTGTGTGTCTCACTCTGTGTGTGTGTGTCTCACTCTGTCTGTGTGTGTGTGTGTCTCACTCTGTGTGTCTGTCTCACTCTGTGTGTGTGTGTGTGTGTGTGTGTCACACTCGGTGTGTGTGTGTCACACTCTGTGTGTGTGTGTGTGTGTGTGTCACACTGTGTGTGTGTGTGTCACACTCTGTGTGTGTGTGTGTGTCTCACTCTGTGTGTCTGTCTCACTCTGTGTGTGTGTGTGTGTGTGTGTGTGTGTGTCACACTCTGTGTGTGTGTGTGTGTGTCACACTCTGTGTGTGTGTGTCACACTGTGTGTGTGTGTGTCACACTCTGTGTGTGTGTGTGTCACACTCTGTGTGTGTGTGTTGTTGTGTGTCTCACTCTGTGTGTGTGTGTGTGTGTGTGTCTCAATCTGTGTGTGTGTGTCTCACTCTGTGTGTGTGTGTGTGTGTGTCTCACTCTGTGTGTGTGTGTGTGTGTCTCACTCTGTGTGTGTGTGTGTGTCTCACTCTGTTTGTGTGTGTGTCTCACTCTGTGTGTGTGTGTGTCTCACTCCGTGTGTGAGTGTGTCTCACTCTGTGTGTGTGAGTGTGTCTCACTCTGTGTGTGTGAGTGTGTCTCACTCTGTGTGTGTGAGTGTGTCTCACTCTGTGTGTGTGTGTGTGTGTCTCACTCTGTGTGTGTGTGTGTCTCACTCTGTGTGTGTGTGTCTCACTCTGTGTGTGTGTGTGTGTCTCACTCTGTGTGTGTGTGTGTGTCTCACTCTGTGTGTGTGTGTGTCTCAATCTGTGTGTGTGTGTCTCACTCTGTGTGTGTGTGTGTCACACTCTGTGTGTGTGTGCCTCACTCTGTGTGTGTGTGTGTCTCACTCTGTGTGTGTGTCTCACTCTGTGTGTGTGTCTCAATCTGTGTGTGTGTGTGTGTGTCACTCTGTGTGTGTGTGTGTCTCACTCTGTGTGTGTGTGTGTGTCTCACTCTGTGTGTGTGTGTGTGTGTGTCTCACTCTGTTTGTGTGTGTCTCACTCTGTGTGTGTGTGTGTGTGTGTGTGTGTGTCTCACTCTGTGTGTGTGTGTGTCTCACTCTGTGTGTGTGAGTGTGTCTCACTCTGTGTGTGTGTGAGTGTGTCTCACTCTGTGTGTGTGTGTGTCTCACTCTGTGTGTGTCTCACTGTGTGTGTGTGTGTCTCACTCTGTGTGTGTGTGTGTCTCACTCTGTGTGTGTGTGTCTCACTCTGTGTGTGTGTGTGTGTGTCTCACTCTGTGTGTGTGTCTCACTCTGTGTGTGTGTGTGTGTCTCACTCTGTGTGTGTGTGTGTGTCTCAATCTGTGTGTGTGTGTCTCACTCTGTGTGTGTGTGTGTGTGTGTGTCACTCTGTGTGTGTGTGTCACTCTGTGTGTGTGTGTGTGTCACTCTGTGTGTGTGTGTGTGTCACACTCTGTGTGTGTGTGTGTGCCTCACTCTGTGTGTGTGTTGTTGTGTGTCTCACTCTGTGTGTGTGTGAGTCTCACTCTGTGTGTGTGTGTCCTCACTCTGTGTGTGTGTGTCTCACTCTGTTTGTGTGTGTGTGTGTGTCTCACTCGGTGTGTGTGTGTGTGTGTCTCACTCTGTGTGTGTGTGTCTCACTCTGTGTGTGTGTGTGTGTGTGTCTCACTCTGTGTGTCTGTCTCACTCTGTGTGTGTGTGCGTGTGTGTGTGTCACACTCTGTGTGTGTGTGTCACACTCTGTGTGTGTGTGTGTGTCACACTCTGTGTGTGTGTGTGTCACACTGTGTGTGTGTGTGTGTCACACTCTGTGTGTGTGTGTGTGTCTCACTCTGTGTGTCTGTCTCACTCTGTGTGTGTGTGTGTGTGTGTCACACTCTGTGTGTGTGTGTCACACTCTGTGTGTGTGTGTGTGTCACACTCTGTGTGTGTGTGTGTGTGTGTGTGTGTGTGTCACACTGTGTGTGTGTGTGTCACACTCTGTGTGTGTGTGTGTGTCACACTCTGTGTGTGTGTGTTGTTGTGTGTCTCACTCTGTGTGTGTGTGTGTGTGTGTCTCAATCTGTGTGTGTGTGTGTGTCTCACTCTGTGTGTGTGTGTGTGTGTGTGTGTGTGTCTCACTCTGTGTGTGTGTGTGTGTGTCTCACTCTGTTTGTGTGTGTGTCTCACTCTGTGTGTGTGTGTGTGTGTCACTCTGTGTGTGTGAGTGTGTCTCACTCTGTGTGTGTGAGTGTGTCTCACTCTGTGTGTGTGAGTGTGTCTCACTCTGTGTGTGTGTGTGTCTCACTCTGTGTGTGTGTGTCTCACTCTGTGTGTGTGTGTGTGTCTCACTCTGTGTGTGTGTGTGTCTCACTCTGTGTGTGTGTGTGTGTGTGTCTCACTCTGTGTGTGTGTGTCTCAATCTGTGTGTGTGTGTCTCACTCTGTGTGTGTGTGTGTCACACTCTGTGTGTGTGCCTCACGCTGTGTGTGTGTGTGTGTGTCTCACTCTGTGTGTGTGTCTCACTCTGTGTGTGTGTCTCAATCTGTGTGTGTGTGTGTCTCACTCTGTGTGTGTGTGTGTGTCTCACTCTGTGTGTGTGTGTGTGTCTCACTCTGTGTGTGTGTGTGTCTCACTCTGTTTGTGTGTGTGTGTCTCACTCTGTGTGTGTGTGTGTGTGTGTGTGTCTCACTCTGTGTGTGTGAGTGTGTCTCACTCTGTGTGTGTGAGTGTGTCTCACTCTGTGTGTGTGTGAGTGTGTCTCACTCTGTGTGTGTGTGTGTCTCACTCTGTGTGTGTGTCTCACTCTGTGTGTGTGTGTCTCACTCTGTGTGTGTGTGTGTCTCACTCTGTGTGTGTGTGTGTGTGTGTCTCACTCTGTGTGTGTGTGTGTGTCTCACTCTGTGTGTGTGTGTGTGTGTCTCACTCTGTGTGTGTGTGTGTCTCAATCTGTGTGTGTGTGTCTCACTCTGTGTGTGTGTGTGTGTGTCACTCTGTGTGTGTGTGTGTGTCACTCTGTGTGTGTGTGTGTCACTCTGTGTGTGTGTGTGTCACACTCTGTGTGTGTGTGTGTGTGCCTCACTCTGTGTGTGTGTTGTTGTGTGTCTCACTCTGTGTGTGTGTGTTGTGTCTCAATCTGTGTGTGTGTGTGTGTCTCACTCTGTGTGTGTGTGTGTGTCTCACTCTGTGTGTGGTGTGTCTCACTCTGTGTGTGTGTGTCTCACTCTGTTTGTTGTGTGTGTGTGTGTCTCACTCTGTGTGTGTGAGTGTGTCTCACTCTGTGTGTGTGTGTGTGTCTCACTCTGTGTGTGTGAGTGTGTCTCACTCTGTGTGTGTGTGTGTGTCTCACTCTGTGTGTGTGTGTCTCACTCTGTGTGTGTGTGTGTGTGTCTCACTCTGTGTGTGTGTGTGTCTCACTCTGTGTGTGTGTGTGTCTCACTCTGTGTGTGTGTGTGTCTCACTCTGTGTGTGTGTGTCTCAATCTGTGTGTGTGTGTCTCACTCTGTGTGTGTGTGTGTGTGTGGGTCTCACTCTGTGTGTGTGTGTGTGTCTCACTCTGTGTGTGTGTGGGTGTCTCACTCTGTGTGTGTGTGTCTCACTCTGTGTGTGTGTGTCTCACTCTGGTGTGGGTGTGTGTGTGCCCTGTGTGTGTGTCTCACTTCTGTGTGTGTCTCACTCTGTGTGTGTGTGTGTGTCTCAATCTCTGTGTGTGTGTCTCACTCTGTGTGTGTGTGTGTGTGTGTGTGTGTGTGTCACTCTGTGTGTGTGTGTGTGTGTGTGTGTCACTCTGTGTGTGTGTGTGTCACTCTGTGTGTGTGTGTGTGTCTCAATCTGTGTGTGTGTGTCTCACTCTGTGTGTGTGTGTGTGTCTCACTCTGTGTGTGTGTGTGTCTCACTCTGTGTGTGTGTGTGTGTGTGTGTCACTCTGTGTGTGTGCGTGTGTGTCTCAATCTGTGTGTGTGTGTCTCACTCTGTGTGTGTGTGTGTGTGTGTGTGTCACTCTGTGTGTGTGTGTGTGTCACTCTGTGTGTGTGTGTGTCACTCTGTGTGTGTGTGTGTGTGTCTCAATCTGTGTGTGTGTCTCACTCTGTGTGTGTGTGTCTCACTCTCTGTGTGTGTGTGTCTCACTCTGTGTGTGTGTGTGTGTGTCTCACTCTCTGTGTGTGTGTGTGTCTCACTCTGTGTGTGTGTGTCTCACTCTGTGTGTCTCTCTCACTCTGTGTGTCTGTCTCACTCTGTGTGTGTGTGTCACACTCTGTGTGTGTGTGTGTCTCACTCTGTGTGTGTGTGTGTGTCTCACTCTCTGTGTGTGTGTGTCTCACTCTGTGTGTGTGTCTCACTCTGTGTGTCTCTCTCACTCTGTGTGTCTGTCTCACTCTGTGTGTCTGTGTGTCACACTCTGTGTGTGTGTGTGTCACACTATGTGTGTGTGTGTGTGTGTCTCACTCTGTGTGTGTGTTTGTCTGTCTCACTCTGTGTGTGTGTGTCTCACTCTGTTTGTGTGTGTGTGTGTGTCTCACTCTGTGTGTGTGTGTGTGTGTCTCACTCTGTGTGTGTGTGTGTGTCTCACTCTGTGTGTGTGAGTGTGTCTCACTCTGTGTGTGTGAGTGTGTCTCACTCTGTGTGTGTGAGTGTGTCTCACTCTGTGTGTGTGAGTGTGTCTCACTCTGTGTGTGTGAGTGTGTCTCACTCTCTGTGTGTGTGTGTCTCACTCTGTGTGTGTGTGTTGTGTCTCACTCTGTGTGTGTGTGTGTGTCTCACTCTGTGTGTGTGTGTCTCACTCTGTGTGTGTGTGTGTGTCTCACTCTGTGTGTGTGTGTGTGTCTCAATCTGTGTGTGTGTGTCTCACTCTGTGTGTGTGTGTGTCTCACTCTGTGTGTGTGTCTCACTCTGTGTGTGTGTGTGTGTCACTCTGTGTGTGTGTGTGTGTCACTCTGTGTGTGAGTGTGCGTTACTCTGTGTGTGTGTGTGTGTCACTCTGTGTGTGTGTGTGTGTGTGTGTGTCAATCTGTGTGTGTGTCTCACTCTGTGTGTGTGTGTGTGTCTCACTCTGTGTGTGTGTGTGTCTCACTCTGTGTGTGTGTGTCTCACTCTGTGTGTGTGTGTGTGTGTGTGTGTGTGTGTCATTCTGTTTGTGTGTGTGTCTCACTCTGTGTTTGTGTGCACACAGGGGAGACTAGGAACTTTGAGAATGCTTTTGACGTCAGTAATATCAAGCTCACAGGTCTTCCTCTGGCCTTCTACTCTGGGATGTACGCCTATTCTGGGTGGTAGGTATGGACTTCTTATAACGTGACTAGCTCTTATATCTAATTCTAGGTGACACTTTGCATGAATCCGACAGGTATAATGCATTATTGACTTGTCATGAGCTCTTGTTATCTATATCCTAATGTCAAATTGTTGTAAATCTCTAACTTTTATCCGACAGGTTTTACCTTAACTTTGTGACTGAGGAAGTGGAGAATCCAGAAAAGTGAGTTTCTCATTTCATATCTCATTTACACAGGTTTGCCTCATCGTAAGGTGAGATCAAGTTATATTTTGATTTGGTTGTCGGTCTCAAATGTGTACATATCCTCAGGACTGTGCCATTGGCCATCTGTATCTCCATGGCGATAGTCACTTCCTGCTACGTGCTGACCAATGTGGCATACTATACTGTAATGTCAGCAGAGGAGCTGTTGGCCTCGCAATCCGTCGCCGTGGTAAGGCATCTAACAAACCCTCTGTCTATCGGCCAATTTCATTGACACTGATCTTACTACACCCCCCCCCCCCGAGTCCTATAGATTTCTGTGTGTGATGTATTGATACACTTGAGCTGTAATGACTGCAGTCTTAGACCTCGTTCATCTGGGCCTAATTCCATCTAGCTCTGAGGAGTGACTGATCGGTGTTGCTTTCCTGCACTTTAAACTTAACCTTTCATCATTAGTGGGACGCCAAGCCCAACACCTATGCTTCCCAGTATGGCCTAATGTGATTCCACACAGCCCATCCCTCTCAATAATAATTACATTAGGTCCAGTGTAAATTGCATAGTCTTAGACAGAGCCTAAAATTAGTCTGCACGCTGTTCTCCCGGCCAGTTTGGTGTCGGGGGAGATTCATTCACTAAAAGGGCTCTGATCTGATCAGGCTTTTTTAAAGGAGTTTGTTTCATTACAGTTTAAAAGGTCGGTGATGCTGCTCTTAAGGAAAGACTGAATGCATTTAGCTACCTATGTTCTTAAACTAGATGTTCAGTGAATTGAGAATCTTTCTCTGTATCTCTTTGTCCCTGTTTGGTTCATACTTTTTTTTATCTCTCTCTCTCTCTCCTCTCTCTCTCTCTCTCTCTGTTGTGTGTGCAGACATTTGCAGAGAAGACGATGGGGAACTTTTCGGTGGCAGTGCCGGTATTTGTAGCCTTGTCGTGCTTCGGTACGATGAACGGCTGCTTGTTCGCTTTCTCAAGGTGGGCTGCGTCAACACAGGTGTCAAACCACACAGCCTTGGCTAGCTTTTCCTGCCAAGGAGAATGACAAAATGCCTTCACTCCCTGACACACAACTGTGTGTGAGGAATCTCGCCACTTTTTTTTTCTTCATTCAACTGCCAAACTGTGTTATGCAGAAGTTTGGATGTGGAGGTCGAACATAGAATACGCAGTATAGTGGTATAGTGAAAACAAAATAGCTGACACTGCTTTACTTAGACACTGCCAACTTTAATAGAAGAATAACAGAAGAGTGAGTTCTTGGGCGCCGTACTACTATGACTGACCCTGTAAAACAACACATTTCACTGCACCTCTCCAGTGTATGTGACAATAATACAATATATATATATATTTTTTTGGTGCTTTTTTTTGGCTCTGACGATGATGAAGTGTTGTTTTTGATAGTAGTTCACATTTTCTCATGTAACCCTGAAGATTGTGTTGGTCATTCTAGAATGTTTTATGTGGCGTCACGAGAAGGCCATCTCCCTGAGGTTCTGTCCATGATCCACGTCCGCAGACACACACCTTTGGCAGCCGTCATCATTCTGGTCAGATAAACATTTTAAAAAATACACACAGATCAGGGGTCGGATTCACAGAACCTTAAGAAGCAATTTCTTTTTCACTGTCATTTTTTCCCTAACTATAGACTTAAGAAGAAAGTTAAGCAAAGTTGCTATTGCTCTAAAAGGTTATTGGAAATGTTCTTGCGCTGTTTCTTATGTTATGTTTCTTATGTTAAGCAAAAGGTTAAGAAGAAATTAGATTTTTTTTAAATTAAGTTCTTGGAAGCTAAACCCTTGTCTTAAACTCAGGGCAGTGAGAGAAAAAGCTCATGAAAGCAATTGACCATGTTTAATTCACACAAACTTTATCTGAAAGTTTCAGTATTGATTATTTTAAACAGGTTTTAGAACCGTAATCTCAGTAAGAAATATGCTAAAATGATTGCCATTGCTATATAGCTAAATTGGTTGCCTAGCAACACACATTTTAAGAAGATTCGTTAGAAGATATTTGAGAAGTTCATGAGAAAATCATTCAATCTTAAGATATTGTTGAGGAATTGCACTTACGAATTAACTTCGTATTTCTTCTCTTAAGAAGCGTCTTAAATTTTTGCAAATCTGTGAATCTGGGCCCTGTTCTTTTAGAGTTCACAATAAATACTTTGCATTCCTTCCTGTACTCATCGTTTGCATGTTTAACTGTTAACATGCTTTGTGGTGACCTTTTAGCATCTCTACGTAATCCTCATTGGATCCGTGTGTGTTCTCTGCGTGTGTGTATGTGTGTTCTTTCTCTGTGTGTGTCCTCCAGTACCCCATGACGGTGTTCCAGCTGTTTGTGGGAGATATCTACAGCCTGTTGAACTTCATGAGCTTCCTCCGCTGGCTCTTCATTGGCGTGGCTGTGCTGGGCCTCATCTACATGAGATACACGCGCCCTGACATGCCACGTCCTTTCAAGGTCAGTCCAACACACGTGAACACATAAATACCCACATACACGCACAGACAGGCATGTAGTCACAGACACACATTCACATTCAATGATGACACCTCTCCTTCGGTGCCACTTCATAATCAAGCATCTTGCACACATGGACGCACAAATAGAGCATGGGTCTGTCTGATGGCTGTCTTAGTCAACTAATGAACACTTTACGGAATTGATCCTTGAGTCCTTTGTACTTCTTTGTCTTTCTCCCCAGGTTCCTCTTTTCATTCCAGCCATTTTCTCCCTCACCTGTTTCTTCATGGTGTTCCTCTCTCTCTACTCCGACCCCGTCAACACAGGGATAGGATTCGCCATCTCACTAACAGGAATCCCAGCCTACTATATCTTCATTGTGTTTGACCGCAGACCCAAGTGGCTACAGAAGAGTTTAGGTAACACGCTACCTACACGTAGGAGCCATTACATGGACTTTACATAACACTGAAAATCATACATACTACTGACATACGGACTGCAAAGGATTGATCAGTGCTTCAGTGGACCATGAAACTATACATGCATTGATTACAACTATACATACATTTTCTGCATTGCATCCTATTGTAATTGCTGCATTAATACCAGTAATGTGTCCATTTGGACACTTTGCAAATAATCTTGTCCTAACCACAATGGTATCATAATTGTTTTTCTGTGTATTTTATTCTGTCGTCAGATTCCTTTAACAGATCTGTCCAGATCATCCTGGAGGTGATCCCAGCAGAACACTGACACCAGACCAGATCCCCACACCAGATCCGTATTTATGATCATCCACACCACAGGAGAACAGGATCGGGTGTATGAGTGGAATGGTATTAAATACATTAAACAGATGGTTTCCAGGTGTTTGAAGCCATTCCATTTGCTCTGTTCAGGCCATATTATTTTGAGCTGTCCTCTCCTCAGCAGCCTCATGTGCTCCACACCCAAGGACATCACACCGATGGCCTCTTCTATTGTATCATTTCACATTATACATTATTATGAGTCTCCCATCCTGCTGACCTTATCTAGGCAGGCTTCATTTCACATTACCAATTCAAACCGCCTGAATACTCTCTCTTCTCTCCTCACCCAAGTATTTGAAATGGAGTGGCCAGGCAGGCAGGGAGGTGAGGCTGTGTGCTTTGTGTGTGTCCCTGTGTGGGATTTGTAGGTAATCCATCTCTGTAACCACTACCCTACGGCTCCAGTTTGTAGTGGGAGCCCAGCCTCTTAGAAATGCAACAGCTTTTACTGTTGATAATATTCCAGGGAATCCTTGTAAGCTTGGAGTATAACTATCTTTGGCTACAATCACAGTTATATTTGTGTCATTGTTACAGCTAGCATTAGCCATAATTACAGCTAGTGTTAGCTACATTCAGACCTAGCTTCAGTCATTGTTACACCTAGCATTAGCCACAATCACAGCTAGCATTAAGTCAAAGTCCTCACTAGCATTAGCCACTGCTAGCATTAGCATTACACTGGATACTCAGTTTTCACCAGATCATTCAGGATGTACACAGTATGTACCGTAGCCTACCCATTGTTATTTCTATATTTTAGGAAATAAAGACAGATCCGTGAGTGTTAATTGATGTATGTTCTATAGTCTGAGTAAGAAAAGTAAACATTCAAATATGTAAACATCATTAGAGCAGTAAAGTGTGATTCATACTCAATCTACAGATGCCTGTGAAACATGATGTCCTTACACAAATGACAACTAACACAAATGGGATACACTTTTATACTTAACCTTTTTTTGAAAACACGTATGTTTAGAAATGATGTCCTGCATAACCTGAGAAAAACTCATCTGATTTCATGGAAAATAAAAACAGATTTTTTTTCAATCTGAGAGAAACTCTACTTTTGTATTCTGCAGACAATGAACGACACCATTTGCACAAGGGATAAACATTTTATTTTCACTTGGTGGAGATGGAAACCTTAAGAGACGATGGCTGCGTATAAAACAGTTTCCACACCATGTGCAGAATCTGTGTGTGTGTGTTTGCATGTGCTCTGGCTTAATTTAAGCCTCAAACGCGCTGGGCAGAAGAGCTCTATTACCACAGATGATTCACACCAGGATTATTCAAGCTGTGAAACCAACAGAAACCCTTTCCATCGAGAAAAACACACAAACACACACTCATATACACACACACACACACACACACAAACACACACTCACACGCTCGCTGTATGCCAGGATGCTGGCTGGGTACCAGAGGCTAATGCTCTCACACACACATGTGAGTGAGCACACTGCCAGAGTCCTGGCTAGTAGCCCAGAGTAGAGACAGAAAGAGAGCATCCCCCTGCTACTGCACAGCCAGGACCAGGCACATTGCCCAGAGAGAGAGAGCTAGTGTGTGTGTGTGTCTGCATTCCCATCTTACTAAGATGACTTGCATATCGTTGCCTAGAAACACATGGCTAGATCATGTTGACACATGAAATGACTTCATTTACTTACAATCTCCCTCTTGTTGGCAGGTCTGTGTAATCTCCGCTTCTCCTCCTCCTTCTCCTGTATGTTGCTCAGCACTGTCTCTGAGTCTGACCTTTCCTTCTGCTGAGCAACACACGCATGCACGCACACACACACACACACAAAGACACGCGCGCACACAACACACACACACACACACACACACACACACACACACACACACACACACACACACACACACACACACACACACACACACACACACACACACACACACACACACAATCTCTCTCTTTTCCCGATGTCTGCTCACAGCAGCCTTTTCTGCATTGCACCTCTTCCCCTGCAGTTTACTAAAAAGACACAAGGGGGCGATACAGTGCAATGTAACAGTCTTGTGAGGGGAAGTTAGTTGGTAAAAAGAGACTAAACATGAGACATTTAAATCTGAGTCACTCTATCTGTACAGCCCATCTCCACCTCTCTCTGCTCCAGGCAGGAATAAGGAACGTAAACATTGTTCCCTCTGGTTGAAACCATGACCCTGTTCTATTGGCGTACCTACAGTACTTCTGTAGGTAACAGGTTAATGTTTCTATCCAACTACAATTGTAGGTTTCTAGATGCAAACAAAATGGATTCCTCTTTCTTTTCTCATTAAAGGGAGAGTTCACCCAAATTACAAAATGACATGTTGGTTTCCTTACCCTATAAGCAGTCTATGGATTAGCATTTTAAGGCTGCGGGTCCAAATCATCCAAACGTATCTAAAAATGCATTGTGTAACTCAATGAAGTTACCTATAGATGATGTGACGAAGCGAACCAAGCAAACCATTGGCTTGCATCGGATTTGTGCCACAAATGCTGAAAAGATAGCATTTGAGACAGTGGCCAGGTAAAAATCAATGTCATATCTTGTCCATAAACTATGTATGAAATACACCACAGTGGACAACAGGCCACACATAGCAACCACGTAGTAACAACACAGTGTTTCAATTCAATGAGACCACAGTGAAAACCGAAGATGGGGGATAGAGTGATGGAGAGAGAGAGAGAGAGAGGGCAGTACTGACAGGATATGGAGGGAGAGAAAGAATGAGCGAGAGAGAGAGAGAGAAAGAATGAGCGAGAGAGAGAGAAAGAGGGAGAGAGGAATAGGGAATTGAAAAGAAAGACCAAAACAAACAGAGAGACTCATTCATAGCTGGAATGCCAGAGGGCTGAGATGTAGGTGACCTCTAACCTTGTTACTGTGGGGTCAGAGGTCATATGGTGTAATAGGTTTATTAGAAGCACTATCAGGCGGCGGTAGTGTGACTCAGACCCCTTGAGGGCGAGTCAGTCTACTGGCCCAGTATGACTAATCTTGCTAACGGAATGTGGGGATTGAAAGGTGTGTGTGTGTGTGTGTGTAGGGGTTATAGTGGAAGCCTGAAGGGTTGTGAGACACTGCCATTAAAAGAGCAGGATGCCTTCAGGTGATGGGGTTCCACCCACTCTCAAGATTCTGTGTGCCTGATTCCTTTCTCTGTGTGAGGTTGGTTAAAGTTTATAGTAATGCTGTTTATGTCACTTTCCATGCATGCTTGCACATGTGCGGCCACATGTGTGTGGAAAAGGCCTGTGGTGTTGTTCTGTCACTGTGGCTGACAGAGCGACTGTCGTTGTGACTCACCTGAAGTGAGTAATAGTGAACACACAGTATATAAGGATAGAATGGTCCACATCCACCCTGCTTGACAGATTCTCTAATTATAAAAGAGGACTGGGCGGCTGCCCTCGGGTCACTTAATGGGTTAACCATTGGTGCATGAACACACACACACACGCCCACACACACACTGCAGGCACTATGAGCTAAGTGCATTGTCACAAAGCTTTAATCAGAACAATGTGACTGTAGTTCATGTTGTGCTGTAATGCAAATTCACTTTCAGTTTCATTTTCTGTGGATGTCACAGTGAATAATAAAATACTAATATTCAACAGCTTACTTTATGTCGCTTCCTGCTCACGTGAATGAAACTAAAAGAATTCATGCATTCACATGATTATGCATTTATGTGCAGTCATAGCAATGACACATATTCACACAATCTTACATGCCCTCTTTCAGTGTGCCATGACATTACCGTGTGGCTGCCTTGCATGGAGCGGCAGGTCATTCCTGATGTAAATTAAGTTCTGGAACGCCACTGGTTGTTGCCTGGCAAAAGAGGTGATTTTTTTTTTATAAGACTAACTCTGCGTTTAATTGGTTGGCTGTGTTATAGAGGATGACTCACTGTTGCCATAGTGTTGCTCCTTTGACAGGGAGGAGAGGAGAGAAAGGAGCCAGAGAGGAGAAAGGAGATGAGTAGAGGAGGGGACAGGATAGAGAGGAAAGGAGAAAATAGGAGGGATGAAGAGAGAGGAGAGGAGAGAGAACAGGGGAAGAAAGACAAGAGGAGAGGAAGGGCAGAGGACAGAAGAGGAGAAGAAAATAGAAGAAAAGGGAGAGAAAGAGGGAGGAGAGGAAAGAGGATAAGAAGGAGAGGAGGAAAGAGAAGAGGAAATATCATCTTTAGATGCACAGCACACAATGCAGGCAGGTTCCC
>NC_034192.2:35868396-35930896 GCF_002021735.2 Oncorhynchus kisutch
TTATTGATGTCACTTCAATCAGTGTAGATGAAGGGGAGGAGACATGTTAAAGAATGATTTTTAAGCCTGGAGACAATTGAGACATGGATTGTGTATGTGTGCCATTCAGAGGGGGAATGGGCCAGACAAAATATTTAAGTGCCTTTGAATGGCACATGGTAGTAGGTGCCAGGTGGACCGGTATGTGTCAAGAATACAACGCTGCTGGGTTTTTCACGCTCAACAGTTTCCCGTGTGTGTCAAGAATGGTCCACCACCCAAAGAACATCCAGCCAACTTGACACAACTGTGGGAAGTATGTGTGTGATCGTAGCAGCTCTTCCTGTGATAGGACATCTGGACAACTACACTATACATGTTGAGGGTAGAGAGACAGATGATGGTATT
Source organism: Oncorhynchus kisutch (assembly GCF_002021735.2). NCBI lineage: Eukaryota > Metazoa > Chordata > Actinopteri > Salmoniformes > Salmonidae > Oncorhynchus > Oncorhynchus kisutch. The sequence goes on from NC_034192.2 coordinate 35,868,784, forward strand.
TTTCTTTATTTCTGAGAGGTAGATCACAGACTACAGTACTGCGAATGGAGTAACATTCCACTAATAATGACTAAAAAAAGAGAGAGGGGAAGGAGAGAGTGAAAGAGAGACAGAAATGTGGAGATATTAAATGAGGGGAGAGATCAAGAGAGAGAGGGAGAGGGATGTGGGCAAATCCTCACCTCAAATGAGGCACAACAACAGCCCCAGGAGTCAGAGTAATATGCAGAATCAAATTAAAATTGTGAGAGAAAGAGAGAGAGGGAGAGAGAGAGAGATATGGAGAGAGACTGAATGCCATGAAAAGTGCAGAACTGCCTCCCCCTCTCACACTCTGACAAGTGTAATTGAACTAAGGGCGCCTCCTCAGATTCTCAGCTAAAAGTCTAAAACAATTACAAGTGTAGGATGGTAGTCTGAATTGCTCGAAGGTTCTCAGCTACTGTGTGAATCTCTTTTTTTTTACATCTTCACTCATGCTTTCTTTGATTTATGATCCAATTACATTTTGGGGAGAATGTGGAACTGTGCTGTAGAGCCGGAGAAGAAAGGGTAACAGCTATTGGGCAAATATTGAAATGCTCACAACATCAACATGAAAAACTCCATCAAACTGGCCTGATGAGCGAGGGAGGCCGGCTTCGGTTGCACTGTCTTTGGGGGAATTTGAATTTAAGTTCAATCAGCCCACACAAATTAATTCATATTTTCATGCTGTTGCTTTCGAGTTTGATTGCCACACACAGAGAGAGAGAGAGAGAGAGAGAGAGAGAGAGAGAGAGAGAGAGAGAGAGAGAGAGAGAGAGAGAGATGGAGATGGAGAGAGAGATGGAGAGAGAGATGGAGATGGAGAGAGAGAGAGAGAGAAGGAGATGGAGAGAGAGAGAGAGAGAGAGAGAGAGAGAGAGAGAGAAGGAGATGGAGAGAGAGAGAGAGAGAGAGAGAGAGAGAGAGAGAGAGAGAGAGAGAGAGAGAGAGAGAGAGAAAGAGATGGAGATGAGAGAGAGCGAGGGAGAGAGAGAGAGAGAGAGAAGGAGATGGAGAGAGAGAGAGAGAGAGAGAGAGAGAGAGAGAGAGAGAGATGGAGAGAGATGGAGAGAGAGAGAGAGAGAGAGAGAGAGAGAGAGAGATGGAGATGGAGATGGAGAGAGAGAGAGAGAGAGAGAGAGAGAGAGAGTACCCGATTTGTTTAACAGCTGGAGCCCTCAATGAGAAAAGAAACATCTGTGGAGAGCTCAAGTTGAAGAAACAAATACACATTAGTCCCCCACACACTGATGTTGATGCTCAACATGGTGGTTGAAACCATGGAAACACATCTAGCCTCGGAATGTCAGGTGTAGAGGTTCAGCTTTTACTTGTGAACATGTACAGGGAGGGGCTTTCTAAACATATTGGTCCATACCTCACATATACTGTACACTCCACTCCATGTATTTGGACAGTCAAGCTACAATAAAAAATGTGCCTCTAATACTCCACCATTTTAGATGTCATATCAAATGTTTTATATGAGGCGACAGTACAGAATGTCACATTTTATTTTGAGGGTATTTCCATACATATTAATACAAGTGAATTTGTCCAAATACTTATTTATTCAAATGGGGGGACTAGACACTAAACAGCAAAACAGATATGTATAACAGTACCCTCAAATAAAAGCTGACATTCTCAAAACTAAAATGCTGTAAAATCCTATGCATCTCATACACAACAGCCCCATCCAAAACAATGCAAAAACCCCAAAAGGGAGATGTAGTTTGACTGCGTGATTGATGACAGGGTATGACTAAAGAGATGTGGAGCCGTGAGCGTGTTAGCCACAGAGACTAAGGAGGGAACCCAGACTTCAGACACTGCTTTTGGCTCCTGCTTCACTCAGGGTTGGATTCCAGTTGGCCACCTTTTTACACGGAGGAAGCCAAATGCCTGGGAACCTCTTCTCTAATGTCAGCAGAAGTGGGCGAGGGGATTTAGGAGGACGACAACAAAGCTAAAGCGTAGATACTGGTTATAAACACACACACACACACATACTTATACAAACACAAATATGCAGGGTGTGGATTTGTGTTTACCTTGAAATAAACACGAAAACAGTATGAACCTTCTCAAATATCACCAAGTCTGACGACTGTCACAACCACACTCCATGTTCTATTTTATTAAGAGTTGGTTACATCAACATGCCGAGCTGAAAACTGTTTTGATTACCCCAAGTATCTTACACCTTCCAATACCACAGACCTGAAGTGATCTCTACCATCCACTAAACACTCCCTCACATTCAGGCTCTACCTGAAAGGACGGACAGTGACTCCAGTCGCAACCTTCTTCAGATCAGTGTGTGTCAGACACGTTCACTACTCTGACACATACTGATCTAAAGGGGGTTACGCCTGGGGTCACTGTCTGTCCGTTAAATACATCCCCACGAGCCCCATGTCTAAGGTTATTTTGAGCCACATATCTACAGTGCCTTGCGAAAGTATTCGGCCCCCTTGAACTTTGCGACCTTTTGCCACATTTCAGGCTTCAAACATAAAGATATAAAACTGTTTTGTGGGACACAATCATGAAGTGGAACGACATTTATTGGATATTTCAAACTTTTTTAACAAATCAAAAACTGAAAAATTGGGCATGCAAAATTATTCAGCCCCCTTAAGTTAATACTTTGTAGCGCCACCTTTCGCTTGGGGTATGTCTCTATCAGTTTTGCACATCGAGAGACTGAATTTTTTTCCCATTCCTCCTTGCAAAACAGCTCGAGCTCAGTGAGGTTGGATGGAGAGCATTTGTGAACAGCAGTTTTCAGTTCTTTCCACAGATTCTCGATTGGATTCAGGTCTGGACTTTGACTTGGCCATTCTAACACCTGGATATGTTTATTTTTGAACCATTCCATTGTAGATTTTGCTTTATGTTTTGGATCATTGTCTTGTTGGAAGACAAATCTCCGTCCCAGTCTCAGGTCTTTTGCAGACTCCATCAGGTTTTCTTCCAGAATGGTCCTGTATTTGGCTCCATCCATCTTCCCATCAATTTTAACCATCTTCCCTGTCCCTGCTGAAGAAAAGCAGACCCAAACCATGATGCTGCCACCACCATGTTTGACAGTGGGGATGGTGTGTTCAGGGTGATGAGCTGTAACATAACATTTTGCATTGTTGCCAAAAAGTTCCATTTTGGTTTCATCTGACCAGAGCACCTTCTTCCACATGTTTGGTGTGTCTCCCAGGTGGCTTGTGGCAAACTTTAAACAACACTTTTTATGGATATCTTTAAGAAATGGCTTTCTTCTTGCCACTCTTCCATAAAGGCCAGATTTGTGCAATATACGACTGATTGTTGTCCTATGGACAGAGTCTCCCACCTCAGCTGTAGATCTCTGCAGTTCATCCAGAGTGATCATAGGCCTCTTGGCTGCATCTCTGATCAGTCTTCTCCTTGTATGAGCTGAAAATTTAGAGGGACGGCCAGGTCTTGGTAGATTTGCAGTGGTCTGATACTCCTTCCATTTCAATATTATCGCTTGCACAGTGCTCCTTGGGATGTTTAAAGCTTGGGAAATCTTTTTGTATCCAAATCCGGCTTTAAACTTCTTCACAACAGTATCTCGGACCTGCCTGGTGTGTTCCTTGTTCTTCATGATGCTCTCTGCGCTTTTAACGGACCTCTGAGACTATCACAGTGCAGGTGCATTTATACGGAGACTTGATTACACACAGGTGGATTGTATTTATCATCATTAGTCATTTAGGTCAACATTGGATCATTCAGAGATCCTCACTGAACTTCTGGAGAGAGTTTGCTGCACTGAAAGTAAAGGGGCTGAATAATTTTGCACACCCAATTTTTCAGTTTTTGTTTGAAATATCCAATAAATGTCGTTCCACTTCATGATTGTGTCCCACTTGTTGTTGATTCTTCACAAAAAAATACAGTTTTATATATTTATGTTTGAAGCCTGAAATGTGGCAAAAGGTCGCAAAGTTCAAGGGGGCCGAATACTTTCGCAAGGCACTGTATATAACAATATCTGTTTATTTGTTAGGCATGGGAGGTAGAACTGACCTTTGGTCTGTTCATGCTGTGTCACAGTCAAGCCCACACACTCTGCCCCCAGAGAACTAAACGCTGCTCTCGGCGAGAGCCTCTTCTATCACAGTTACATCTAATTTCCAGTCATTGAAACATGAAACACACTCAGAAGAGGCTCCATGACAGAGATTCCTCGGTTGATGTTTTTTCTTCCTTCCCTCTTTGTACCTGTTTTCTCCTGTGATCTCTGACCTCTGGGCAGAGTGTCTCATTGATCCCATGGGCAGGAGAGGAGCAGGAGGATGAGGAAGGGGTAGAGGGGGCAATGCCTTCTGTTTGGGTCTTCAGGGCAGCTTGAACTTTCATGGGTGGTGTTGTGTGTGTGTGTGTGTGTGTGTGTGTGTGTGTGTGTGTGTGTGTGTGTGTGTGTGTGTGTGTGTGTGTGTGTGTGTGCTGCGGCCAGATTGGGTGCCACCCATTCTTGTTCCATTTCTGGTGAACTCTTTTGATAACTTCCTCTGGGGCAACAGCACTTGCTAAGGGTGCACCAACATTCACTGCAACCCTGTGACAGTGTATTCGGATGTTGTGTGTGTGTGTGTCCACCCACACTGGATGCTCCCTCAGAAGTAGCAGCAGGCCAAGCCAATCAGTCTGGTTCAGAGGCGCTTTGAGGGAGTCTGTCAGACGCGCCACTGGATCCGCAGGGTGATGCAGAGACGGAACTAACCCAGAAATACCAGGAGAGATGAGACGGGGAGAGCAGAGAGACAGGAAACACATCACACAGAAACACAACATACCAAAGAGCATCGGAGCACCCACCACAAAGACATGGCCAAACACTGGCCAGAAATCTGAGCTGACAAGAGAACTGTGGGTGGGAGGAAGAGAGGGAAGAGAGACTGCCCAGTGTGGAGGAGGAGGAGGGGGGGGCAGTGGTGAAAAGAGAGAGGAAGAGAGATATTTTGTTCTAACCACCGTCAATAAAAAGATAAATTAATTCAGCAAATGTCACCTCCTATTCGCTGACCTCACCCACACATCCCCCTCAGTCACTAAGAGGGCACTGACACTATAGCACCAAATAGCCTCAGAGCCCGATGGAGAGATGATGTGTTGTCTCAATCATTGATTTGGAATTATTCTAAGATATCAGAGGTGCCACTTAGTGTACAGCAGGCAGCAGTGTACTGTTATCACACACAGCTTAATTTTCTCACAGACGCCCTGTAAACATACTGGACACAGTGACTAGCCAGAGAGATGCGCTACTGCTGTACAGACAATGACCCTGAGCATCCTGAGGCGAGGCTTCAAAGCTTCTCTCAATCGGAACTTCATAGCATCTTCTGTACTACTTGCTTGCAGATTAAGGGTAGGCATAGCCCCTGGATAAAACCACGGCATCTGCCTTGCTTCAAAGGCTTCTTCGTTCGCGTTCATACAGCAGAAGGTGCTCTGGACGGGAAACAATTTAGACTGAGATTAAAGAAGAAGGACAGACAGATGGAGAGTGAATAGCGTGGTAGAGGCTGGCTCTCAGCTGTACTCTGATCTCACTGCAGACATAAACACTAAGGCCTTTGATGACGCAGAATCTCACATCCTTCCAACGCGACACAGAACATCCACGGAGAACTGAGAGATAAACCTGTTTCAAACCGTTTCAACCCTGCACAAATTGAATGTGAAGTGATCCTGCTGACAACATCCACAAGCACGGTCAGATGAGGCGCAGTGTTTTATAATCACATGTATGAATTATATATAGTATAATATTATTTGCTGTACATAGGACCTTCTTCCTATGAAATATTAATTGGGGGTAATTTCAGTCATTTCAGTGTGTCCATTACTCATTATCAGGCTGCTGGCGGTTCACTCTGTCACTGCTCTCCTGTGTCCATGTTTATAGTGTGTGTGTGTGTCAGATTTCTTAAGTGTGTGTGTGTGTGTGCATCTGAGCTTGTCATTATGGACTCCAGAGACAACTGAAACCTTTCAGTGGCCCCAAAGAGCCTCGTGGCGAAGGTCTCCATTATCCCTCCATGATGGATGTTTCTCTCTCTCTCCCAATGTTTCTCTCTCTCTCTCAACCTTTCCTTTCTCTCACGGGGTTGTTCTTGCTCTCTACCCACACTCCCTCCATCTCCATCTCCCCCTCCAACCAAGACGGAGACCCAGTCAAACACGAAGACACCCAGTCCCTTCTGTGTGTGCATGTATCTCTGGCTTGTGACTTTTTGTGTACTTCAACCAATCTCCAGTAAACGTTGTGCGTGCCACCCCCACAGTGGCTATACAGCCATCCGGCTCCTGTTTTAGAGAAAGCCATTGGTTTGTTGCTCTTCCTTACCTAACAGGTTGACCTTTCTCTGAGTCAGCCTGAGAGTTTACGCACATTAAAGAGACTCTGATTGACACGTTCCTCTAGCCGTGGCAGGCCAATGTTTTTGATTGTCACGCTGTTACTTTTACTGACTTTGTGATGAAATGTTTTTTCTTATTCCTGGCACCGACGGGGACAAAGGTGACATTTTTAATCTCTGAATAATTCTACACCCTGTCACACAGTATGAATGGAATAGCAGGGGCGGCAATGTTCCCTAAGAAGAGAGAGAGAGAGTGAGAGAGAGAGAGAGAGAGAGAAGAGAGAGAGAGAGAGAGAAGAGAGAAATGTGTTTATCTCCCCGAGACTTCAAAAAAGTCAAAGCTCAAAACCAGCAGCATGGCCTTGGATCCGTCAACCCCAGTATAGTGCGCCATTTTACTCGACATGAAAGGGAGAAAAAAAGTTTAGGGAGGGGGGAAAAAATGGAGGTGGAGGGGAGGCAAGAAAGAAGAAAGTGAGAGATTGAGAGGAGAAAAAAAAATCCAAAAAGAGACGGTATGAAGGGTAAAGAGAAAAAAAGAAGAGCTGTCTGAATCAGCATCATTTTATGAGAGATTTGAGAAGTAGGACAGGGGAGGCGTGGTGGAGCCAGGTACAACCAGAGGACACAACAAACCCAAGGGCCCTGCCGGCCCTGGAGACAAAGAGTAGGAGATCACTGCTTTAATCTACCCTTCTTCAAAAGCTCAAAGGATGCTGTTAAAAGTCCATTGTCGAATTAACACGCAAGCCCAAAATAAATGCCTGGTATTTACATTGGGAAGTCTAAATCGCTAACTAGAAACAACACACACACACACACACTTTTCTCAGGATGGGGGGCTTTTTGGGAAGAAAATCAGAATCTGGAATGGGGTACATAAGCACGGACACAGACATACACACATTTCATGAGAAGCATTGTGCTAGATCAGAGCGCACGGGTAGAAGTTGAAGTAGACAGACGTCTACTGCTGAACTACAGTCAATCTGTTGTAGGGATAGGTTAGGAGTGCTGGGGTAAGTCATGCTGAGAGGCACCCAACAGGGGTCCTACAACAAGGACACAGTACACTGAAGACGTGTGGATGTCAGTGACAGCTTTGTGTTAATGTCTGAGTTGTGTACATAATGGGACGCCTAGTCTGACCCCACAGATGGATGAGCCCAGGTGATACAGTAGAATCTGCTTCCCTGCCCTGGGCAGGATCTCTCTGGTGGAGCTCTTAGTGGATCCCCAGTGGATCCCGGGACCACATCAACAGAGATGCTGCTGCTCAGGCTGAACCATCTGGTGTTCCTGCATCATCACCGTACAACCACCATCCTTTTTCCATTCCTCCTGGGCACATTCAGGGTGTGTGTGTGTGTGTGCGTGTGCGTGTGTGTGTGTGTGTTTGTGCGACACACACAGAATGTGAGTATGAGCAAGTATGTGCGTATGAAATTACGTTGGTGAATGTTAGTTCCTTGTTTCTTAGTACATTGCTGTGTAACAAAGTACCCTGACCCTAACCTTGAATGTAACTCTAATCCAAACCTTAACCCTAGCCCCAGCCCATGTCTGATTGGAGGGAGAGAGTATCTAACCAACTGAACTTCCTCATAACTTCCTCCCACCATAAGAGCATCAGTATGCTGACTTGAACTTCTCCGCAGCCTAGAGACCTTCTGTATACTACTGCATATGTTGTCTGAGAGAGAGAGAGATTTGTACAGAGAATGATCCATCACTGAGGACAGTGGGAAGATGGTGGAGACACACTCCTTTGTAGGTCAGACATCCAGACAGTACCTGTTCATCTATCTCAGTGTGTGTGTGTATATGTGTTTGTCGGGTCTCTTCCTGGTAGAAGCATTAGCTCCACCTGTCAGAGCAGATATTGATCCCTTCATCTCTCATCTTTCAATCCAATGGAGCCGGAATCAAACAGACTGGAGAAATGAACATCGCTTTAATCTCTCCTTTTCATCTTGCCTGTCTGTCACACATCGGTCTCTCTCGACTCACAGAATCTCTCTCTCTCTTTCTCTGTTGCTCACTCGACCCCTCCCCCTCTCTCTTCCTCACCATCTCTCTAGCACCCATTTTTGTGAAGTCACCACTCCACCTTTTCCATTGACTGTTCTTTACCTCTCATTCTCTCTCTCTCTCTCTCATTCTCTCTCTCTCTCTCTCTCTCTCTCTCTCTCTCTCTCACTCACCCCGCCCTCTCTCTCTCTCTCTCTCTCTCTCTCTCTCTCACTCACCCCGCCCGCCCTCTCTCTCTCTCTCTCTCTCTCTCTCTCTCACTCACCCCGCCCGCCCTCTCTCTCTCTCTCTCCCTCATATCCAGTAGAGATGAAGGAGGTGAGTCTGTCATGAGGATCCAAACCCTTTGTGGTGACATCCATCTACTGACTCTAGGATGCAGGGACTCAATCTCCATTCACATTGACGGGTTGAGAGCTTCAAGTTCCTCAGTGTCCACATCACTAGGCCCACTGGGCACAACATTGCCTCTTCCACCTCAGGAGGCTGAAAAGATTTGTCATGGGCCATCAGATGCTCAAAAAGTTGTACAGCTGCACCATTGAGAGCATCTTGACTGGCTGCATCACTACTTGGTATGGGCCGAGCTCCCTGCCATCCAGGACCTCTATACCAGGTGGTGTCAGAGGAAGGCCCTAAAAATGTTCAGCCACCCAACAGTCATAGACTGTTCTCTTTGCTACCTCACGGCAAGCGGGTACCGATGCACCAAGTCGGCAACCCTGAACAGCTCTACCCTCAAGCTACTGCATAAGACTGCTAAATATGTAGCTAAATAGTTAACCAAATAGCTATCTGCATTGACATAGTTATATGTATCTACCTCAATTACCTCGTACACCTGCACATCGACTCAAGCTATCGTTACTCATTGTGTATTTATTATTACTGAGTGTTGTTACTTTTCTCTCATTTCTCCATTTTCTTTCTCTCTGCATCAGAAAACATTTCCCTGTTAGACACCGGTTGTTTACGAAGTATGAGACTAATAAAATGACTTCATGTGACTTTTCTTTCACTCTCTTTCATTAAAAAGCAACTCCCTTTAAACCCCCCCCCCCCCCCCCCCCCCCCTCAAAGTCACATTTACAATTCCTTGTGAATTTATTCATCCCCTTGCCCTGGCAGTTTAGGAATGTGTTGTCCAAATGTGTGTGACATTTCGGAAGTGAATTCATTACCCCCCTATCAGCAAACACATAGCGTGTGGTGACAGTGTGTGAGTGTTGCCGCTGGTTTGAGATGTGACTCAGAGAGGAGATGTTATTAGAGCAGTAAACTTTTGATCAGTTGTTTTAGAGAAATCAGAACAGAACTGGTGGGTTTCCTACTCTCATCCAAATTGAGCTGGTCCTTCCTAAATAGTATAGCTACCACGTCTAAAGTAAAAGACTCAACCTTTCCGTGGTGCTTGCTGCCCTGTCACATAGAGACGAGGGTATAATAAGATGACTGGCTTCCTCAACCAATTCTGACACATTTATAATTTGACAGTTATCTATAATACGGCTTTAATATGCAATAGCTGGCAGAAATAATCCTTTTGCTAGCTGTGGCAGTTAAAATACAAAAACAGGGGCCTCCTTCATCTGCAGAAAATAGGAAACGATGCCCTTGATGGCCAGCGTGGCCTCCTATTAAATGAGCTGTGATGGTGAGCTGTGCGTTCTAATTGTGTGTATGGGGAAGTCTGGGGGGCGAACATATGCAGCACTGATCTGACCATCTGTTGGGTCACTAAGACACATCAACGTCCAGGTGTGTGTGTGTATGTGTGTGTTTGTTCAGGTGTGTGCCTCAACCCTCTCCCAGGCGTAACAGATTGTGTGGAGGGTGTGTGAAATGAGAACGGGCTAACGAGGTGACCCTGGAGGGCGGACGTTCACTGACCGACAAACTAGAGTCAATGTGGTGCGGCTAAAGTGATCTTAAAACACACACACACACACACACACACACACACTCATCTGAGGACAGATCAGTATACTACTGAGACGATCACATTATCATATGAGAAAGACAACGTGATCATGATTATGTGCTACGTAATATGCCCATTGGGACATTAGAGATGGACTGATTATGGAAATGTCAACACCGTACTCAGGCCTGACTGTAGCAGGTTGTAAGCAGATAGAATAACTAAGAAATCCCTTTGAAGTGGTCATGTGGTCATGTGTTTGACTCTAGTTTGTTTCATCACGTGTCAGGGAAAGAAATCAAACAGTTTATTTTTTATATTAGCCTCTGCCGAGACACCAACAACTGGATGTTCCGTTTAGATAAATGGAAAGAGAGCCTGTGATGCGACTTCCGCCTTTGGACATTACAAGGCGACACTCCATCTTAACTCGTCCTCCACATTTACAGGATTGGTTGAACAGTGCAGAAGAGAACTTTCCCCGGCAGTTTTTTTCTTCTTCTCGTCAAGACCAGAATATAGGGGATCTAGTTTCAGACCAGAATGTAGGGGATCTAGTTTCAGACCAGAATGTAGGGGATCTAGTTTCAGACCAGAATGTAGGGGATCTAGTTTCAGACCAGAATATAGGGGATCTAGTTTCAGACCAGAATATAGGGGATCTAGTTTCAGACCAGAATGTAGGGGATCTAGTTTCAGACCAGAATATAGGGGATCTAGTTTCAGACCAGAATTTAGGGGATCTAGTTTCAGACCAGAATATAGGGGATCTAGTTTCAGACCAGAATGAAGGGGATCTAGTTTCAGACCAGAATGAAGGGGATCTAGTTTCAGACCAGAATGAAGGGGATCTAGTTTCAGACCAAAATGTAGGGGATCTAGTTTCAGACCAGAATGTAGGGGATCTAGTTTCAGACGTTTCTTTTACGCCTGGAGACACATTACACACGCACATGCACGCACGCACGCACGCACGCACGCACGCACGCACGCACGCACGCACGCACGCACGCACACACACACACACACACACACACACACACACACACACACACACACACACACAAAATGTATTAGATAATCACAAAACATAGCTGTGGCCTGAGAGCAAGATGAAAGTGTGTGTTCGTAACCTAAGGTCCTGGACCTAAGGACATTAATTGAGGGAGTCTACAGTTTTCTGAAGTGGAAAATGACTTCTCTGAACCAGCCCACGTGTTTTCTTACAGGAGTTTAGTTGATCAACTATCAGCACCTGAATAGTATTCCCCTCAGGACCAGTCTGTGTGTGTGTATATGTCTCCTTCCATGTTGTTGAGCGTCGATTAAGAAGTCATAGATGCAAATGGATGAAAAAGTAATCCTCTAATAAAATTATCTCAAAAACATTACCATGATGTCCCATGTGGGACATAAAGGTTCTCTAAAGTTATATTAGTGGTGTGACCTCACCTCACCACTGAACTGAACTCCATCTCCATCTCTGCCTGTAAAGAGGCTGGAGGAAGATGTAACCAACAGCAACAGTAAGTATTCAGTCTGTGGTCCTGTCTGCATTAATGTTGCATCTCCACCTTCTGTTAGTTATTACTATTTAATCCCAATCATGTTCCAGTATGTCCAATCGCTTAGGCGCCATGAACGCACCCCAACCCAACCGCATTACTTAGCAGAGCAGAGTCGTACCCCCAATGAATAAAACATCCTAATAATTCCTACTTAAGCATTTAGTCATACATTATGGATGAGGCTTGAAATCAGTGCAGGGGAGAGAAGGGAGAGGAAGGAGAGAAGAGGAGAGGAGGGAGAGGAGAGGGGAGAGAAGAGAAGAGGAGATGTGAGTGGAGGAGGGAGAGGAAGGAGAGAAGAGAGAGGAGAGGGGAGAGAAGAGGAGAGGAGATGTGAGTGTAGGAGGGAGAGGAAGAGGAAGGAGAGAAGAGAGAGGAGAGGGGAGAGAAGAGGAGAAGAGATGTGAGTGAGGAGAGGAGGGAAAGGGAGGAGAGAAGAGAGAGGAGAGGGGAGTGAAGCGGAAAAGAGATGTGAGTGGAAGAGAGGAGGGAGAGGGAGGAGAGAAGAGAGAGAGGGGAGAGAGGAGAGAGAAGAAGAGAGGAGAGGGGAGAGGAGAGAAGGGGAGAGGAGAGAAGGGGGGAGAGAGGAGAGGAGAGGAGAGAGGGGAGAGAGGAGAGAGAGGAGAGAGAAAAAGAGAGGAGAGAGGAGAGAAGAGGAAAGGAGAGAGGAGAGAGAGGGGGAGAGAGGAGAGAGAAGAAGAGTGGAGAAAGAGGAGAGGGGAGAGGAGATGAGAGAAGAGGAGAGAGGAGAGAGAGGGGAGAGAGGAGAGAGAGGAGAGAGAAGAAGAGAGGAGAGGGGAGAGGAGAGAAGAGGAGAGGGGGGAGAGAGGAGAGGGAAGAGAGGAGAGAGGAGAGAGAGGGGAGAGAGGAGAGGGGAGAGAGGAGGAGAGGAGAGGTGAGTGTGCTCATCTCCACACTTATTTATCAGGAATAATTAACGCGAGATGGCCAAGGAATGTCTGAGCAGCACTTTGAGACCTGCAGAGGAGGAGGAGGTGGAGGAGGAAGAGGAGGAGAACGTGGAGGAGGCAGAGGAGGAACACATGTTGCATCATGAATAAATTCCATTTAGAATAGCGAGATCTTAGCTGGTTCTCTTCCATTCGCCCAAAGCATACATCTTCACATTGATTCAGAGAGCAAAGGAGTGAGAGAAGCTTAATTTAGTTCATCTGAAATTCTGTTAATCAGTGTGTGATGAAGACATGGAGAGAGACACTCCTGAAATCAGACACGACATGAGGTGGAGGAGGCACCTCAGAATCATATTGAAGGGTGTGTGCGTGCATTTGTGCATGTGTGTGTGTGTATTCCGAGTGTGTGCGAGTGTGTGCAGCAGAAACTTCCGTCCCACACTAGCCCTGCTGTCACAGTCACACTAACCTGCATGTGCCATCTGCACCAGGACAAGAACACCTCTGGGGACCCTGCACTGACCACGTCCTCTCTTGCCTCCTCTCCTCCCTCTCCACTAATCTCCTCTACCCATCCATCCATCCATCCATCCATCCATCCTCCCATTAACTCCTGTATGTGTGTGTGTGTGTGTGTGTGTGTGTGTGTGTGTGTGTGTGTGTGTGTGTGTGTGTGTGTGTGTGTGTGTGTGTGTGTGTGTGTGTGTGTGTGTGTGTGTGTTTGTGTATTTACAGAGGCTTTGCATGAAGCCCCATTTTCCCCAATTTTCCAGGGAGTTGATAAGAGTAGCTGAACTTAGTGGGACTCTTTTTTTATACCAGGGTTACTGTCAGTCTGTAAGGAGGGCTATAGGGGTGAGGATGGAGGGATGAGGATAGAGAATGAGGATGGACGGATGAGGTTGGAGGGATGCGGATGGAGGGGATGAGGATGGGGGGATGAGGATGGTGGGATGAGTATGGAGGGATGAGTATGGAGGGATGAGAACAGAGGGATAGGGTGGAGGGATGAGGATGGAGGGCATGAGGATGGGGGATGAGGATGGGGGGATGAGGATGGAGGGATGAGGATGGAGGGGATGAGGATGGAGGGATGAGGACGGAGTGATGGGGTTGAGGGATGAGGATGGAGGGAATGAGGATGGAGGGATGAGGACGGAGGGATGGGGTGGAGGGATGAGGATGGAGGGGATGAGGATGAAGGGATGAGGATGGAGGGATGAGGATGGAGGGATGAGGAAGGAGGGATGAGGAAGGAGGGGTAAAGATGGAGGAATGAGAATGGTAGTTGTTGGGAAAATAACCCAGACATAGACACCATGGGAACAGGAGAAGCTCACTAGGCTAGAGGGCTGTGTTGTATAGAAGTCCCAGTTACACAGGGGCTCACAGAGCTTTCTCTCTGAGAGGCCGTGTCACTCACTGCAGTCAATTAGAGCCACACCGCCTGAGGGCTACTCACAGACTACAATATACAGCCCCCCCCCATCCCTCCACCCTTCCCTCATTCCCCCATCCCACCTCAAAATCCTCTTAAAGTGTGTGTGAGATTTATTTTACTGTTCTGCGATGTGACAGCCCGGAGTGTAACGTCATACAGGAGGACATTCATTCAAAGTGTCACCTGTCATCCCTGAGACTGTGTTGTTGACTGGCTTTATGTTGTCTTAGTGTGCAGTGGGATGAGATGGGGAGGGATAGAGGGGGGAGGGAGAAGGAGACAGGGAAGGAGGTAAGAGAAGGGAGAAGAGGGAGTGAGGAAGGGAGGAGAGGGAGGGAGGGAGAAGAGAGGGGAGGAGAGAGGGAGGAGACGGAAGCAGGTAGGAGAGAGGGAGTGGGGGGAAGTGGCAGGAAATGTCAAAGATATGACATGTTTGGGGATGATAGAGGAAGGTACTTCAACAACAAGGAGCATATTAATAACAGTAGCTTTGTTTCCAACAAATTGGCGGTAGATTTTCATGTACAGTGCCTTTGGAAAGTATTTAGACACCTTGACTTTTTCCACATTTGTGACCGGATTCAGGAAACTAGGCATATGTCGCAAGTCACGACTTCATAGGGGAGCTGTTTGAACGAAAAAAGAAAAAAAAATCTAAATGTGTTTTTTGTCAGAAATGCCTTCTTGATCACGTGATCTTTCATGTGGCTTAATATCAAACGTGTATGCCATCTGTTAATACGAATAAAATTGTTAAATTACGAGCCTAGTTGGATTAGCCACAGAAAAAGGCAGCAACCTTCCCGCTAGCCATGATTTCTGTCCCCAGTCGACCTGGCCATGCTGCTGCTCCAGTTTCAACTGTTCTGCTTTCGGCTATGGAACCCTGACCTGTTCACTGGACGTGCTACCTTGTCCCAGACCTGCTGTTTTGGACTCTCTCTATTTATTTACCTTTATTTAACCAGGTAGGCAAGTTGAGAACAAGTTCTCATTTACAATTGCGACCTGGCCAAGATAAAGCAAAGCAGTTCGACAGATAAAACGACACAGAGTTACACATGGAGTAAAAACAAACATACAGTCAATAATGCAGTATAAACAAGTCTATATACAATGTGAGCAAATGAGGTGAGAAGGGATACCGCACCTGCTATCTCTAACTCTGAATGATCGGCTATGAAAAGCCAACTGACATTTACTCCTGAGGTGCTGACCAGTTGCACCCTCTACAACCACTGCAAATATTATTATCTGACCCTGCTGGTCATCTATGAACGCTTGAACATCTTGGCCATGTTCTGTTGTAATCTCCAGAAGAGGACTGGCCATGCCTCAGAGCCTGGTTCCTCTCTAGGTTTCTTCCAAGGTTCTAGGAAGTTTTTCCTAGCCACTGTGCTTCTACATTTCTGTACAGCACTTTGTGACATCGGCTGATGTAAGAAGGGATTTATAAATACATTGATAATGGGTGGGCTGGACATGGCGAGAGATGAGTTTGGATTGGTCTGCCATATAGCACGTGTCTGCCTACAGCAGGTCAGTATGTCGAGGTAATTGCATCAAACACGGCTTAATTTTTTTATTATTGTGTAGTAAAACTGCATAAACCTAATGTCAAGTTAAAGTGTACTGTTAACTAGCTAACATTAGCTGGCTGGCTCACTAGCTGACGTTATGTGTATGCTCTCCACTTTCTGGAAGACCAAGTTTTGAAATCAGTGGAATTCGAGTATGATAGGAGACACCAGTCTGGATTACGTCGTCAAACTAAGAGCAACCATGCATAGCATCAGACAGGACATGCGTCCAACCATGATGTATACTGGATAAGACAGTCTAGCTAGCTACATTTTCAGATATTACACGTTTCTAATTTTGACAGAAAGCGGTTTCATTTCATGTGTACTGCTAGCTAGCTAATGTTAGCTGGCTGGGTCGCTAGCTAACTAGCTAATGTGTGATCTTATTCTTCGTATCGCAGACATATTTGCTTGACTAGTTATAGTCATACAACCTGGTTGGTTAGCTACCTGCAGATTGATGCAGGCTAGTAACGTCATGAGTTGTGATTATGGTCCATTGTTTAGCTAGCTAACTTTGGCAACAAAGCGTAATTCAGTTGTTGCCAGCAGCACTGTTACAGTCACCAACGCTCTGGATAACATGGAAACTGCCTAACCAGCTCTGTTCTATCATTATGTGTCTGGAAGTAGCTAGCCAATGTTAGCCAGTTAGCTTGGGTGCTTGACTGTCATTGTGAGGTCAGAGCTTTAGGAACAAGCCTACTTATTGGCAAGAGCGTCCAGTGTGTGCTCTGAACGCGAAACTCTCTGAATTTATGAATGGACTGACAGCACAGTTGCAGACACCAACGCTCTGGATAACATACTGTAACAGCCTAACCAGCTCTGCTAGGGTGGGTAATGTTCAGTGAGCTGTTCTCTCTCTCTCTCTCTCTCTCTCTCTCTCTCTCTCTCTCTCTCTCTCTCTCTCTCTCTCTCTCTCTCTCTCTCTCTCTCTCTCTCTCTTAGATGTCTGGATGTAGCTGGCAAGTTAGTACAGAACGCACAGATCAACCCTTAAAGAGATGGGTGGGGATGAGGCTACAAGTTGATCAACTACAAGTTGATCAACTACAAGTTGATCAACTACAAGTTGATCAACTTTCAAAGCAGAATTACATTCCCATTGTTTCCTCAAATGCAGTTTATGATATACAGTTCTGTAGCTCTGAGTCTCTACTTTTATCCAGTGTAAAAAATATAATTTCAAATGTTGCTACATAAGACCAAATACAGGTTGTGAGTCACATATGTGTTATGTTACAGCCTAATTCTAAAATCGATTAAATTAAGAAAAAAAATCCTCAGAAATCTACACACAATATCCCATCATGACAAATTTTTATTGTTTATTTCTTTATTTAGCAAATCTATTATGGCTGAAAAACAGAAATACCTTATTTACACATTTATTCAGACCCTTTGCTATGAGACTCGAAATTGAGCTCAGGTGCATCCTGTTTCCATTGATCATCTTTGAGATGTTTCTACAACTTGTCACGGCACAGATCTGGGGAAGGGTACCAAAAAAATTATTCAGCATTGAATGTCTACAATAACACAGTGGGCTCCATAATTCTTAAATGGAAGAAGTTTGGAACCACCAAGACTCTTCTTAGAGCTGGCAGCCCGGTCAAACTCAGCAATCGGGGGAGAAGGGCCTTGGTCAGGGAGGTGACCAAGAACCCAATGGTCACTTTGACAGAGCTCTAGAGTGCCTCTGTGGTGATGGGAGAAACTTCCAGAAGGAAAACCATCTCTGCAGCACTCCACCAATCAGGACTTTATGGTAGTTTGGCCAGCCACTCCTCAGTAAAAGGCACATGAGAGACCGTTTGGAGTTTGCCAAAAGGCACCTAAAGACTCTCAGACCATGAGAAACAAGATTCTCTGGTCTGAAGAAACCAAGATTGAACTTTTTGGCCTGAATGCCAAGCGTCACGTCTGGAGGAAACCTGATACCCTCCCTACGGTGAAAGCGTGGTGGTGGTAGCATCATGCTGTGGGGATGTTTTTCAGAGGCAGGGACTGGGAGACTAGTCAGGATCAAAAAAATATGAATGGACCAAACTGCTCCAGAGCACTCAGACTGGGGTGAAGGTTCACCTTACAACAGGACAACGACCCTAAGCACACAGCAAAGACAACGTAGGAGTGGCTTCGGGACAAGTCTCTGAATGTCCTTGAGTGGCCCAGCCAGAGCCCAGACTTGAACCCGATTGAACATCTCTGGAGAGACCTGAAAATAGCTGTGCAGCAACCCTCCCCATCCAACCTGACAGAGCTTGAGAGGATCTGCAGAGAATAATGGGAGAAACTCTCCAAATACAGGTGTGTCAAGCTTGTAGCATCATACCCATGAAGACTTGATGCTGTAATTGCTGCCAAAGGTACTTTAGCAAAGTACTAAGTAAAGGGTCTGAATACTTATGCAAATTAGATTTTTCCATGATTTGTATTACATTTTTATTAAATGTTTAAAAAAAAGTTTGTCATTATGCGGTATTGTGTGTAGATTGATGGGGAACAAAACAATTTAATACATTTCAGAATAAGGCTGTAACGTAACAAAATGTTGAACAAGTCAAAGGGTCTGACTACTTTCCGAAGGCACTGTAAATATTCTAAATTCTGCATGAAGAGAACATGCACATTTTCCCACCAGTGGTGTGTACCACCAAACTGACTTGATGTGGATAAAACGCAGTGCCCTAATGGCCTAGTGCACATGAAAGTTACTTAAGTTTTCATGTACTGAATAAAATAAATAAATAAAATCTATGTTTCAATGTGTTTCCATCGCATTTTCAACTATACCAATGGTTTTGTTACAAAACTGTTGAGTTGAAAGGCACTCTTGGCATGTGCTCTCGCCAACAGCACGCAGATACAGTGCGGATAGGCTAGACTACATAACAAGGTTATTATGGATAAGAGCAAGATTATTTTTACATGTCAAACTTCAGCCAAGCATCGATGATCATGTCACCAGAACAAGACCCTCAATATTGATTGGAAAGGAGCATCAAGGTCATCACCTTGCACTTTCACTACCCTGTGAAGTTCATCATAACTTGTTTCATCTGTATCCTAATAAACTGCATGTTCAGTAACAAACAAATCTTTTTTCGCTCTCCCTGCATTTGTTGCTCATTCCATTTGTGACGTATTTTTTACTACACAGTTTCCATTTGAGTTGGCTTTTTTAAATTTTTAGGCTCTGCTCTTAAATGCACTGATTATATAATAACCCTATAATTGCTGTAAAGGGCACTTAACTTTAAGACATGTTAGCAGTAGACTGAGGTATTAGAAAGCAACAGGAAATAACATAGTGCGAAACCACAATGGTTTTACTGCTATGCAGAAACCTGGTCTGGTTGTGGTCACATAGCTTAAAACCACTCTACTTTATAAGAGGAACACTAGTGAAATCCAAGAGTCTGGAATAATACTGCTCTGACTTGCTCATAACACCCTCAATGTGCTTTACAGAGTGGCAGGGGTTTGAGTGGCTTGACACTAAGCTTACTGTAAATGATTTACCAGTGGAACTCTGAAGAACATCTTACGTCATCACAAATATTTCTGATTCATCAAACACACGAAATTCAAAGTCTCACTGAACTGACTGTGTGACTTGTAGCAATGCAGCGCATAAAACATCACCAAATGTGTCAGAATAAAAAAAAACAAGCAATACTTTTTATCCTGTGTGTCATCATCATCATCATCATCATCATCATCATTGTCAGCAGCAGCAGCAGTGGGGCTGGATGTGTATGAGTGATGCTGGTGCAGAACGACTGGTACAGTGTGTGTCTTTGTGTGTGTGTATCTGTCTGTGTTTGTGTGTGTTCGTTTGTGTGTGTTCGTGTGTGTTCGTGTGTGTGTGTGTTCGTGTGTGTGTGTGTGTGTTCGTGTGTGTGTGTTCGTGTGTGTGTGTGTGTTCGTGTGTGTGTTCGTGTGTGTGTGTGTGTTCGTGTGTGTGTATGAGTGATGCTGGTGCCAGGTGCTTCCGTGGCTGACAGCCGATGATGGAGGGAGCTACTTCCGAGGCAGCTGCTGACTGTGGCGTCCCCCATACGTCTCCCCACATCATCGTTACATCACCCACACCATCTTGAGACCACACCAGTGAGAAATGTGATAAGAGTTCAAGAGAAAGTTTGCCTTCTGTTTACAGGAAGTCCTCGAATTACAGTGAAAGTGCCCTTTGACTGATGAATAGTCCACTTCATGAACACAGACCTATGAAAATGTTCATTACTCACAATACTCAAACAACACTTACTTATACTTATAAAAGGCAGATCAACGTACAATAGATAATGTGTATTCCAAGATAATGTTACGTTTAAAGGGAGTTACAGTTCTCACATTTCGGACACATGTAGTCGAGTATAATTGTATAGACAGAACAATAATGTGTAACCCAGGGATGGAGCTTCCCTTCTGCTCTTTCTCTCTCAATCCCTCTCTCTCCCTACCTACCTCTCTCTCCCTCCCTCGCTCTCCCTCCCTTCGTTTCGGCGGTGGACAGATGTCTCGGATTGCCAGACCCGTCGTGATGGGAAACTCCCCCCCCCTCTGATGCTTCTCTCTCCCTCTTCTCTCTCCCACACCCCGCCATTGTGAAACACTTAACGCTTAATCACACTCCTGAGAGCCATTCTGCTGACGCAGAGCAGAGAGACAGGCAGCTAGGGGAGAGAAAGCACATATTGATTTTCCACATGGTGTTCGGTGGGTGGGTGAGAGAGTGGGGGAGACAGACAAGGGGAGACAGACTGGACTCTCATCTCTTAGACTGGAGATCTGTTCAATCACCACTTCTCTTCACAACTCTCCCAGTGTGTGGGTTAAACACACACAGTGCCTGGAACCAGGAAACCCTGTGATCTGTGATTTACACCCAGTGAGTTAGAGGGTTTTCTCTTACTCTATCTTCAATAAGAGCAGTGATGCCTTTATCTGTCCCCTGTAGACAAATCAACTATTTATTTTGTTTGTTATTTTCAATATAATTTCATTCCTCGGCGGCTCCTGAACACCAGCACGGGAGGATAATTCTCTTTACTAACTAAAAGTTTCCTGCCAGTTCTTATGAAGGAGTGTATCTATCAAACACACTTCCCCAGAGTCTCTCTGTACTGCACGGTGTGTATGTGTTAGTGTGTGTGTGTGTTCTCTCAGGTTCCTGTGAAACAGTCCTAATGACTCACAATGATGAGAAATGATCATCAACTCCACAGCAGATGCTACGAATCCTCCTCTCTCTCTCTCTCTCTCTATCTCTCTCTCTCACACTTTCTCTCTGATATTTTTCTTATTATAGACCGATTTCTCAAACAATTTGGACCTTATTCTTCCCATATTCTACAGTAAATCTGCAGTGACCTTGAGAAGTTTAGTCAACTCCATTACCGCCTATTCTCCTCCCGATCTCTCCATCTCTCCATCTCTCCTTCCACAGCCAGCAGATGCCTCAGCTCACCCATGAAGAGCTGTTACTGAGGGTTAAATGAATGAAGGTAATGAAGATGGAGGTGACATCAAGATGGAGGTGACTAATCCACAACAGCCATGATGAAATGGAATCACATCTCTCTCTCGAACAGTGGACTCTGGTAAAGGGGGGGAAGGCTCATAGTAATGTCTGGAATGGAGCTGATGGAATGGAATCAAACAAACACAAACTATGTGTTTGATGTATTTGATACCAGTCCACCGATTCCGCTCCAGCCATTACCACGAGCCCGTCCTGCCCAATTAAGGTGTTACCAACCTCTTGTGCCCTCTAACTAACACCTCGTTTCTTTCATCTTATCTTTTCTTTCATTTCTGCGGTGCATCCCCCTTTCATCTTTCCCTCCCCTCCGCTTCATCTGTCTCCCCATCCGTCTGCTCCAGCCAGGCAGTGAGGATTGGGATGTTGTTATCAAGCATCTCTTAAGTCTCGCCACTTTGCTAGTCTGGTCGTTAGGTTTCATCACAACGTCCCACGGATCCCTGTCGCTGGTTTCACCATAGTATAATCACCCCGGTTTTGATTCCGTTTGATTTGAACCGACGATAAGACACAGGAGGGGCCACAGATTTTTTAGGATTGTGAGGATATCTCACATTTTCTTCAGTTTCGTGTTAATTGCCAGTTTCTTCCCATTTAATTCTGCTCACAGCTTTCCTGTGATCTCTAAGAATGAAGAGAAATAAGCCCTTTTAATTGCCTTCTAGACGACTTTCAAATGAACCTGGGTGATGACATAACAAGCCAGGTTAGATTGAACAGTGTATCCACTCCCGCAGACCATAGAATGGTGTTTCCCTGGTAAATAACGTTACAAACACTTGTCAACAGTATGTTGTCCCTTGGAGTATTGACAAACAACAAAACCCATAGAGATACACGATCATATGTAAGTTATGATGATCCTCGCAGGCATTGTGTCAGTGTGATATCAGAGGAGGGGTAGCTGTTTGGTGAGCGACATGGATCAGTGTTGTCCCCCATAGAGTTGACTTATTTACCCTGTGGAGTGGAGGAGAGGAGAGGAGGAGGAGAGGAGGAGGAGTGGTCATTGTGAAGCCTCCATCTTTCTCTGTCAGCGTCTCTCACTCAGACTAATCCTGCCAGAGTACCAGCTGCCCCCAAAATGGCATCTCCTCAGGATGGCATCTTTCGGAATGACTATCCCCTCTCCCTTCTTTCTTTATATCCTTCTCCCCCCCCCCCCCCCTCCCTCTGGCCCTGACACAAAGCCTGGCTCCAGTCCGGAGAAGCACTCATCCTCAGCCAAGTTCACACTCCTGGAATGACCGGAGTGACAGCAGCATTTTTCCGCCCATCTGCAGGGAGTCCTTATTTTATTCCCTCTGCAGTGTGGCGATGGACTGACTTGGGATCTACCAGGGACACACTCCCCTCCCACTCACAGACTCCTGTGTGCAGAAGCTGGTATAGATATAGTGTATAGAAGACACCTTAAAGGGACAATCAGAAGTTGAAACAACAACAAAGCTATTCCTACCCGTTTCGGTACAAGGCTGAGGGATGTGGCTGGAGAAAATGTAACCATTCTCAAATTCATAGACAGCTATGGATGCAATGACTGACCATCCATGATGTCAAAATGATAGCTTACCGATGTTTTCAGGCAATATAGTGTTTGTTTACATTTACTTTGTTGACAAACATTGGAGTAAAACAAGCTCATACTGTGGATTCTGATGGGGTATGACAGTTGAACTAAGCTCACGAGGCTTTTATAAGTTATAGTTTTCAAGACTCAATGGGTACATATGATACATTTGAGCCCCAAAATGGATGCATCAACTGCTGATTGCCCTTTCAAGATGCGGATGTTGGATAGATGCATTTTGAGTGGACAAACATATTCCATTTGGATCCAGATCTAGTGCCCAGTTCCATTTAAAATGATCTCATTCCACACCATCTTGTGTGTGTCTTGCTCCAACATTTACCATGTCACAATACGACATTGTTACATTGAGTACGGTGTATATCCTGCGTACAGTATGCATCCCTGTCTGTAGTGTGAGAGACTGTACTGCATGTCTTACCAGAGGAAGAAGAGTGCCAGCCAACCCTCCCTCCCTCCCTCCCTCCTCAGACTGTGGCGGCTGGGTGCCATGTCACCTCCGGTGTGCTCACTCTTCTCCTCTCTGCTCCAGTCTTGATCCTTATTGTTTCTGACGCGCGTCAATGTCCTCTTTGAGCCCCATCTGTTCCTTAACTCTGGAGTCCCAAAATCAATACACAACACCCAGGGCAAAGACTCGCTTTTCTACCCACCCTTACACCCCCCCCCCCCCCCCTCCCCCCGGGGCCAAGTGGGTGGATGAAGGAATGGATGGAGGGGTGGAAGGAAGGAGTGAGGGTGGGGATGTGATGTACCATCCTTAAGACTTTCCATAAGTGCCAGTGTGGTCTCAGGGGGTCACGATGGGGTCACACGGGTTGAGGAGAGAGGGAAAGCTGTGAAACTCGCTGGCGCTTGTTGTATGGCGTCCGTCATTTGACCAAGGCCAAAGTCAAACAACTGTTTCACTATGTAATGGACCCTGAAGTCGCTGTTTAATTCAATAGAATCGAATATGTGACTGATTACAGGATCCTAGAAATTTGACACTAGTTCCTACTTCACAGGAGGAACGTATGAACAACAAAAAAAACATATTGAACATGTGAACTTTCTGGTGCCTTATTTGAACATTTGTATGTGATCTGTAAATATGAATAAAAATGCTAAATTATTAGCCTAGTTTAGCCAAGGAGAAATCACTGAGCTACAGTATAGTCATGGGTTGCATGTTTCGGCACAATTTTGTTTTGAACGTTAGTTTTGATGCCCGACTGAGCATTCTACTCAATGCATCGTCAATGAGTGCTGATCAAGGTCCTTTTGGTGGTGAACCATTCTTGATACACATGGGAAACTGTTGAGCATAAACATCCCAGCAGTGTTGCAGTTCTTGACACACACCGGTGTGCCTGGCACCTACCACCATACATCGTTCAAAGGCACTTAAATATTTTCCTGTGCTCATTCACCCCCGTCAACAAAACTAAGGAGATGATTGTGGACTTCAGGAAACAGCAGAGGGAACACCCCCCCATCCACATCGATGGAACAGTAGTGGAGAGGGTAGCAAGTTTTAAGTTCCTCGGCATACACATCACAGACAAACTGAATTGGTCCACTCACACAGACAGCATCGTGAAGAAGGCGCAGCAGCGCCTCTTCAACCTCAGGAGGCTGAAGAAATTCGGCTTGTCACCAAAAGCACTCACAAACTTCTACAGATGCACAATCGAGAGCATCCTGGCGGGCTGTATCACCGCCTGGTATGGCAACTGCACCGCCCTCAACCGTAAGGCTCTCCAGAGGGTAGTGAGGTCTGCACAACGCATCACCGGGGGCAAACTACCTGCCCTCCAGGACACCTACACCACCCGATGCTACAGGAAGGCCATAAAGATCATCAAGGACATCAACCACCCGAGCCACTGCCTGTTCACCCCGCTGTCATCCAGAAGGCGAGGTCAGTACAGGTGCATCAAAGCTGGGACCGAGAGACTGAAAAACAGCTTCTATCTCAAGGCCATCAGACTGTTAAACAGCCACCACTAACATTGAGTGGCTACTGCCAACACACTGTCAATGCCACTGACTCTACTCCAGCCACTTTAATCATGGGAATTGATGGGAAATGATGTAAATATATCACTAGCCACTTTAAACAATGCTACCTTATATAATGTTACTTACCCTACATTATTCATCTCATATGCATACGTAGATACTGTACTCTATATCATCGACTGCATCCTTATGTAATACATGTATCACTAGCCACTTTAACTATGCCACTTGGTTTACATACTCATCTCATATGTATATACTGTACTCGATATCATCTACTGTATCTTGCCTATGCTGCTCTGTACCATCACTCATTCATATATCCTTATGTACATATTCTTTATCCCCTTACACTGTGTATAAGACAGTAGTTTTTTTAGGAATTGTTAGTTAGATTACTTGTTCGTTATTACTGCATTGTCGGAACTAGAAGCACAAGCATTTCGCTACACTCGCATTAACATCTGCTAACCATGTGTATGTGACAAATACATTTGCTTTGATTTGATTTGATTTGAATGGCACACATACACAATCCATATCTCAGCTGTCTCAAAGCTTACAAATCCTTCTTTTACCTGTCTCCTCCCCTTCATCTACATTGATTGAAGTGGATTTAACAAGTGACATCAATAAGAGATAATAGCTTTCACCTGGATTCACCTGATCAGTCTATGTCATGGAAATAGCAGGTGTTCTTAATGTTTTGTGCACTCAGTGTATGGTGATAGCTACAAATTCTTAAAAGTGCCATTTTTCATTGAGGTATTCGTATCTCTAAAGACAAGATGCAAAACAATGTGGTAAAGAGTAGACAAACACAGAGAAATGTTTCTTTCCTGATTGAAAGACCTAGAGCATCTCGTCTGGTGATATTTGGTGAGTAAGGTAGAGGTAAAGAAAGAGAGATGGATGTTGTTATAGTAAGTGAGTGGTAGAGGTGTAGAGCAGACAGACAGACAGCAGGTTATTAGCAGGGTTACCTGCTGTGCCATATGCAGCCCGACGGGATCCTTTCAGAACCAGCCTTGAATACCCAGACTACAACTTCCTACTCTGCCTCCCAGGGGTACCATCACACTCTCTCTTTACTTCTCTCTGTATCTCTCCCTCTACATCACTCTCTCTCTCTCTCCCACTTTCACTCTCTCTCCCTCTCTCTCCCACTTTCACTCTCTCTCTCCCTCTCTCTCTCTCTTTGCATCTCTCGCTCCCTTTCCTTTTGCATTCACTTTCCCTCCCTCTTTTCTTTTGCATTCACTTTCCCTCCCTCTTTTCTTTTGCATTCACTTTCCCTCCCTCTTTTCTGTTGCATTCACTTTCCCTCCCTCTTTTCTTTTGCATTCACTTTCCCTCCCTCTTTTCTTTTGCATTCACTTTCCCTCCCTCTTTTCTTTTGCATTCACTTTCCCTCCCTCTTTTCTTTTGCATTCACTTTCCCTCCCTCTTTTCTGTTGCATTCACTTTCCCTCCCTCTTTTCTTTCTTCCGGTCTTTTTTCTTCCTGTCTCTTTCTTTCTTTATCTCTCTCTCTTTTCCTGTTTATATTTTTCTTACTCATTCTTCCTCCGTTCTCTCTCTGCTCCCTTACTCTTCTAAAACTCCGATTAAAGAAGGATTCAAACTCCGTATCTCTCACGCTTGATCCTTCACATACAACCAAATGTGACCGACCGTCTTGAATCGGTCTTATGTAGCAAAATTTGAAACTGTGTTTTTTTTATTTTTTACATTGGATAAAAGCAGAGACACAGGGCTACAAAATGGTATATCATACACTACATATGATGAACAATTGGAAAGTCATTCTGCTTTGAAAGTTGATAAACTGCCAACCTCACTTTTGAGAAAAGTAATGTTTTGGTACCTACAGGAGAGCTCTTCTTTGTCTACACCCATTCAGCATCGTTCAAACCCTCTTAAGATTTAGCCCCACCCATCTCTTTAAGGGGTGATCCGAGCGTTCTGTCCTAACAACAACAGTCAAGCACCCAAGCTAACTGGCTAACGTTGTCTAGCTTGCTAGCTACTTCCAGACACAAATGAGATAACAGCTCACTGACCATTTTACTTGCCCTAGCAGAGCTGGTTAGCCTGTTTTTATTTTCTTTTAATCCAGAGCGTTGGTGACTGCAACTGTGCTGCTGTCAACAATTGACGCTTTTTGCCAACGTTTTTTGACAGCGGCCATATTCAACGGGTGTTGAGTGTTCATAAATTTGTCAGTTAATCTGCGCTCTGGCACACTCAGATGGGAGTGCTCTGAAATTGGAGTAGATAGCCAGAGCGAATTTACCAGCTACGTCTATCAACAGTAGTCGCCGTGACATTCTATTGAAATGGTTACTTGCATAGTGGAGCCTTTTGTTAAGACACATGCCTAGTTTTCTGAAATGAGTCACAAATGTGCCAGGGGCCTCTCTGAAACCTTCAACAGATATATTTATAGGGAAGTAGATGCAAAAAAAATAAGAAAAAACAAGAGACTGGATAACGAAATGCTGTTTAAAGCAGCCGTTCGTACGGTTCCATCCTTGAGTTTATATACTAGGGTCATATAGTGTGTCAATAAAAACCTTCGACCTGTGTCATGGCACGGGACCACAACAAGCAGTGCAACAATTAAATCCACATTCCTGCTCCTCTCTCTGAAGATCCGTAGTAAGCAAACACCCACCCACCATATTGCATTGTCACTGTAGTAGATAACATACGCTGAGCGATTATGGTGCTCTCCCATTGCATGTGTTGTGTTGGTGTGGCGTAGAGATGCAGTGTGACATGAGCCGGGTAATGAGGCAGGACAGGAGTGAACTTCTCGGAGCATGGCAGAGACAGACGCTCTCTAATGTCTTTAATGCTCAGCTCAAATAGAGCCCTGCCAATGCCTCTCGACGGGCTCCCCTGTCCTCTCTTTGAGACACACACACACACACTTACACACGCATGCGCACCCAGGCAGACAAACACACACGTACACTAACACACACATACACAGAATGTCTCCGTGGGCTCCTATGCCCTCTCTCTGAGACACGCTAGCTCTCTATTTACCCGGCTGTTTGTATTTATGTTTCCTCTAAGCTGTCGTTGGTTGGAGGTTGTTTTTCAGGCGACGCTCCATTACACTCCCCCCACCCTCCCAGTCCCCCTCTCTGCAGTGTCTCTGCAGTGTTAGCACAGATGCTACCAACCAATTAGACCAGGAGCCACATGGAGACATGCCACAGCAAAGACTTTGTCATTACATACAGAGATAGAGACAGAGAGAGAGCGAAGACGGAAGGAAAAAAGGGAAATAAACCATTGTTTGTGCGTCCTGTGCTGGGAGAGCTCCAGCCGCGGGTGGTGCAGATAAAAAATTCATCGGCCCGAGCCTTTTAAGAATTCTGAGAGTTAAGTATCAATTTAAGGGCCTTCAGATCTGCTTTACTGCGCGTTTCAAAGGCTCACCGCCTGACGGGCTGGTGGAAAGACAGCAGGAGAGAGCGATAGATGGAAAGAGATGAGATTTGAAGAGTAGGTGATGGAGAGAGAGAGACAGAGAGAGAAAGAGAGAGAAAGAGAGAAAGAAAGAAATAAAGAAAGAGGAATGGAATAGCAGGGGAAGCAACTTTTCTTAAGAAGAGAGAGAGAGAGAGAGAGAGAGAGAGAGAGAGAGAGAGAGAGAGAGAGAGAGAGGGCAGTAGTGTTGTTTAGCGCAGAGGAAGTTGTTTCTTCATAGAGGTGTGTTTCTGTGGGCCTGTGTATGACTAAGGTCACTGGATAACACACGCACACACACACACACACACACACACACACACACACACACACACACACACACACACACACACACACACACACACACACACACACACACACACACACACACACACACACACGTAGCTGTTACTGTATGAGCATTGGGCCAGTAACCGAAAGGTTGCTGGATCGAATCCCTGACCTGACAAGATAAAAATCTGTCATTCTGCCCCTGAGCAAGGCAGTTAACCCAGTGTTCCCTGGGTGCTGTGGATGTTGATTAAGGCAGCTCCCCGCAACTCTCTGTGTCAGACTGTGTGCACAACTGGTCAACTGGAGTCAGGTGCAGGAGAGCAGAGATGAGTGAACAGTCACACTTTAATTGACGGAAGCAAAACAGTTGGACGCAACAGCATCACAACACTCCAGCCAAAGGCAGAAGCGAATAGCGCCCTAGTCACACAAAATAATGTACAACAATACAATACCACGGGTTCAAAACAATACCCGGGAAAAAACTGCCTGATGCGTCACACAATAACCGTAATGAACAATTTCACTCACAGACATGGGGGGGAACAGAGGGTTAAATACATGACAAGTAATGAGGGAAATGTAAACCAGGTGTGTGGGGAAACAAGACAAAACAAATAGAAAATGAAAGGTGGATTGGCGATGGCTAGAAGACCGGTGACGTCGACCGCCGAACGCTGCCTGAACAAGGAGAGGAACCGACTTCGGAGGAAGTCGTGACACTGATTCAGAGGGGTTGGATTAAATGCAGAAGACATTTCAGTTGTACAATTTTCACTTTACCCCTACCTATATGTATGTACCTCATTAGTCACTCTCACATCACTAACATTGTATAAGTCTTAGCAAAATGCATAAAACTGCAAGAAATTCTCTCCACCCCATGGCAAAATGGGTATGTAGCCTGTATATAGCCATGTGATCTTTACTCATTATTGTCAATCACTTTTTTTCTCTCTGCATTGTTGGAGAAAGGACCCGTAAGTAAGCATTTCACGTTTAGTCTACACCCGTTGTTTACGAAGCATGTGACAAATAACATATGATTTGACCTGTTTCAGTCTGTTTCACTTCTATCTCAGCCACACACCCAGAATGGGTTTGATTCCTAACTTGGTATAATTTTTTTAGACACACATCAACACGCCCACGCACACACACACCGTCGCTCATACACTTCTATCTGACGTGCACTGCCTGCTGCCTCTGTGAACTCAGATGAGCCCATCAGAAAGTGCACTTCAAACGCCTTGTTTATGCCAGCTCCTGCTTGCGTGAGGCTTCTGGCAGTGGGGCTTCTGGCAGTGCCTGTGACAGCCAGGTGAAGCGGTTTGAAGCTCACACCTGGTTTTAAAGGGAGGGGCTCTGCTTGTGTGGAGGTGGAGGACTTAAAGATCTGATAACTGTGCTCCCAGAAAGTGGAACGTTTGGGAGGGTAAAAACAGGGATGTTGGTTGTGTGTTGACGTCAGGGCCTGGGGCTCTTTGACAGGAATGGCAGCCGGATCAAGTCGGGGAAGGGAATTCTTGCAGATGCCTGCCACAGGGCTTCACAGCTCCATTCCGTCATGCCAGGTTTACCACCTGAAGGGGAATCCACATGCCTCTCTTTCCTTTCCCACCCGTCCCCTCCATCTTTTCCTCTCGCTTTCCCTTAACAGAGCTGGCCCTAGCCTTTTGGGGCCCTAGTTGAGATTTGGATTTGGAAAACATTTTTTAGTGGTCCTTATCTTGATGGCGGAGATTCTACACATTTTGCAATGGGCTGTAGAGAAAATGTTGCAGTTTCAAAGCAAGCTTTATGCAATTCTACCCATTTTACCATAGAGCGGAGAGAAGTTTAACAATTTTATAACAAATGTCCTGCAATTCTACCCATTTTACCTTCGGCTGAAGAGGATTTCTTACAAATACACATTTCCTGCAATTCTATACATTTTGCTAAGACTTATAACTTGTTAATGATATCTGAGTGAGAGTGACTAACAAAATCAATGGGTGCCCCCTGAAGGTCAGGGCTCCTGGGCACATGGTTTGCATCCTGGTTGGTATTCGGCCTTGATATATAGCTGGCTAGACTAACTTACAAATCAAAAAATTGTTAGGTGACATGGTTAATTGAGTTACTGTCAGTGATTGACATAACAAGAGAAAAACTGCTGATGCACAACCACATTTCAAACTGGCACCTTGTGTATTCTACTATTCTAACACTCAACAGTAAGTTGAGACCCCCGACGGAGTTCATAATCTTTTGGTTGCCCATCCCTGCTCTATCTGTCTCTTCTGTTTGCCCCCTCTCCCCCTCCCCTCTCCATCTCTCTCACTCTCTCCCTCTCCCCCTCCCCTCTCCATCTCTCTCACTCTCTCCCTCTCCCCCTCCCCTCTCCATCTCTCTCCCTCTCCCCCTCCCCTCTCCATCTCTCTCACTCTCTCCCTCTCCCCCTCCCCTCTCCATCTCTCTCACTCTCTCCCTCTCCCCCCCCCCTCTCCATCTCTCTCACTCTCCCCCTCTCTCTCTAATGAGGTAGTATGGGGGAAAGCACTAGCTCAATTAGATGTAGAAACTTGGCAAAGAGGAATGAGACGGTACCAATTTCTTGTTTTTCCCCTCTGCACAACACAAATAGGCGCCAGGTTATAGATTTCATACTGGAATGTGTGTGTGTGTGTGTGTGTGTGTGTGTGTGTGTGTGTGTGTATGCCCCCTATTGACTCTGAATCTAGCACATCGAAGCACAAACCCTGAGGTAGACATTGCAGGTGCGCACGTTTTTTCTTCTGTGTGTGTGTGCTCAGAATATAGCAGAGTTTCTTAGAGATATTGTAGATTAAATTGGACTGATTCATGATAAGACCTGGGTTGGTCTCAGTGAAGATACATCTGAAAAGAGAGTGAAAACACTAACAGAGTAAGATAATACAGAGAAACAGATGGAGAGAAAGATAAAAGGGGACGATGGGAAAGTGATGCATCGGGAAACAGGGAGGTAGATAAAGATAGAGGGAAATACATAAATAGAGAGAGGTAAATGAGAGAGAGAGAAACAGACTCAAACAGTGAGAGGAAGAGACAGTGAGATAGTGAGGAAAAAACAAAGCGAGAGAGAGGGAGAGACAGTGAAGGAGAGCAAGGAAGGTTGGCCAATGTTTTTATTTCTGAGTGATAGTCAGGCCTCCCAGCTCTTGTGTAGAGTTCTGGAGAAACCTGATCTATCAGTGGACCAGGGCAGGGCTAACCCTAAAACTACCACCCAGGGATGTAGAACAGGGATGGAATGAGAGGAGATAAGAGGGTAGGGGAGGGGAGGAGAGAAGAGGAGAGGAGGGATGGAAAGAGACAAGTTCAGAGAAAGAGAAGGAGAGAGAAATCAAAATGGAAAGATTGAAAGATGGACACATACACATACAAAGAGTCAGAGAGAGAGAGGACCCATATGTTGCCCTGACTCTAGCCTGTGTCCAGGGAACCTGCAGCAATGTTCCAACATCTAGTGGAAAACCTTCCCAGAAGAGTGGAGGCTGTTATAGAAGCAAAGGGGGGACCAACTCTATGTTAATGCCTATGATTTTAGAATGAGACGTTCGAGGAGCAGGTGTCCACATACACTACATGACCAAACGTATGTATACACAAGCATGTGCATACAAACATGCACCAACTCACACACTCATAGCGGCCATAAGGTGTGGGAAAGAGTTACATCTGCTGTGCCATGTTCCCAGGGGTGGGGGTGGGGCGGGGGTGGGGGGGGTCATCAGATGGGTTTATGCGGGGTTGAAGGTCTATAGAAGTGTGCTACAAGCTCACACAAAGCCACAGTGAGAAAAGTAATATATCGCTCCCTCTGTCCTCCCCCAACCCCCCCCCCCCCCCAACCCCCCACCCCCCCTCCTCCCCTCTCTCCTCCCAGTCTCTCGAGTGATGCTGAGGTCACTCAGTCAGTCTGTGGTATGTGGGATGTTTTGTTTTTTTATGTCCCAAAAAATAAACACGTGAAGCAAGAGGTTTGAGGATCTACAGAGCTATCCGTTGGGGGATGGAGGGGAATTGGAGAACGATAGGGAGCAGCTGTGACCCATTTTACTCCCTTTCCTTAACTCCCCCATCTCCATCTCACCCCTCACTTACTGGATATTCAGGAACTTATATTGCTTTTCAGACATTGACAAACTACACCATGAAACTCTCAAAACCATATATCTACACACTTAAACAAGCCTGAAACTCCCTTTCTTCATATGTTCCAATGAGTGAATGTAGCCAATTGTGTTACTACGGGTTGTGTCAGAGGATGAAATAAGATTACTCTGCATAGCTTTCATATTCAACAGACTTTTGGAGTCTTTTTGATATTGCCAAAAATAAAGAATAGCACAAACCCCAAATAGTTCATGATCCGAACTGAAAAGTCATATGTCCTAATATCTGACTCTGTATGTGCGCCGGTTCATGCATATGTGTCTGTTCTTTATGCCTTAAGTGTTTGGGCGCACTGACTTCCACAGGGTTAGCTCATTCTGCTATTGCTACAGTTTCAGGGTTAGCTCATTCTGCTATTGCTACAGTTTCAGGGTCAGCTCATTCTGCTATTGCTACAGTTTCAGGGTTAGCTCATTCTGCTATTGCTACAGTTTCAGGGTCAGCTCATTCTGCTATTGCTACAGTTTCAGGGTTAGCTCATTCTGCTGTTGCTACAGTTTCAGGGTCAGCTCATTCTGCTGTTGCTACAGTTTCAGGGTCAGCTCATTCTGCTATTGTTACAGTTTCAGGGTCAGCAGCATTCTGCTATTGTTACAGTTTCAGGGTGAGTAGCGTTCTGCTATTGTTACAGTTTCAGGGTCAGCAGCATTCTGCTATTGTTACAGTTTCAGGGTCAGCTCATTCTGCTATTGCTACAGTTTCAGGGTGAGTAGCGTTCTGCTATTGCTACAGATTCAGGGTCAGCAGCATTCTGCTATTGTTACAGTTTCAGGGTCAGCTCATTCTGCTATTGTTACAGTTTCAGGGTCATCAGCATTCTGCTATTGTTACAGTTTCAGGGTCAGCTCATTCTGGAATTGCTACAGTTTCAGGGTGAGTAGCGTTCTGCTATTGCTACAGATTCAGGGTCAGCAGCATTGTTTGCTAA
The DNA here is from genome assembly GCF_002021735.2 of Oncorhynchus kisutch. Taxonomy (NCBI): domain Eukaryota; kingdom Metazoa; phylum Chordata; class Actinopteri; order Salmoniformes; family Salmonidae; genus Oncorhynchus; species Oncorhynchus kisutch. Next base: position 35,902,720 of record NC_034192.2, read on the forward strand.
GGTATCTAGTCAGAGAGAGAGAGAATGAAAGGAATCATCTTACCAAGCCAGGCTGTGGCTGGTAACATCATCCCCTCTCCCCTGCCAGCTCCAGTCAAAGGCCATCTTTGTCAGCCTCTGGATGTGCTACAGCTGCATGACGACTGGAATGTGCTGTGTGTTGGTATGTGTTTGTGTGTTTTGGAGTGAATCTCTATTTGTGGGTAAGCGATAGTGTGTGTGTTTGTTTGCGTGTGTTGTAGCTGTAATCCATAATGTCTCTTTTTGGATTCAGTTCATGCATCCTAGGCAGCGATTACTGGCTGGATGTTTGGCAGAGAGAGACCCTGCAGGAAGGCAGAGAGAGAGATGGCCTCTGGCAGGCGATCTGACGATGCCCTGGGCGTTAGGGGTTAATCAGAGCTTTACTGTGTTTCGCTCGTATATCACTATCTATCCCCTGGGCGGTGAAAAGAAAGACAGGGTTTCCTCCCAGGCTGCAGCCTGATTACACTGCCACAGGGTTATTTTGGACTTTTGTGCAGAATTCTGGGGTAAAACCCCCATGTGTGTTTCTTATCGAGGGGGAACACACACACACACACACACACACACACACACACACACACACACACACACGCACACACACACACACACACACACACACACACACACACACACACACACACTAGGCTATAGGGACGGGGGGGTCGGATGGGGGGTTGAGGGTGTTGCATGGTTCCTGGAATAAGTACAGTAGGTGTTAGAACTGTATTAGATAAAATGCCTCTGGGCCACACTCTTCACTCCCCAGGCCCCTAATCTTTTCCTCACTCTGGGTGAGATGTGTGAGTACACTGTCCAAGGACACGACATGGAGATCACACCTCACCTCGGCTAGGAAAAGAAAAGACTAACAGAATGCTAGTGAATAGAGCAGAAACACTGACTGAGCCAATAGGATTAAACACTTTACACGACCTTCACAGTTAACTGTTTAGAAAAGAGCTTCATTTGAGTGAGAACGCTCCCAGCCAAACACACTGAGGAGTGAGCCAGTGTGTCCACACATGCAGGGAAGTGAGACTAAGGTATGCTTGGTTTCAAGTTTCAAGTTTGATTGGTCATATGTACGGGATACACATGGTATACATCGTCCAACAAAATGTGTACTTGCGGGTTCCTTCTTGACAATGCAACAGCAATAATAAAGAGCAAAAAATAAGAATACATACATAAAGTAAATGGCTATAGAATAGAATATACATTCTAGCATAATAAAGGAAAGCACAATATATACTACAATATTGACACGTGTATTGGGGAAGTTGGGTGGTGGGGCAAGTGTATAAATTGAGCAGTATAATAAGTGCCTGGTAGCAGCAGTTGTGATGTGTGCTAAGGCGTGGAGAATCAGAGCAGCTGGTCAGTCCAGTTCAAGTTTTCAGCAGTCTGAGGGCTTGTAGATAGAAACTGTCTCTGAGCCAGTTGGTATCAGACCTCATGGTCCAATACCATCAGCCCGACGGTAAAGCAGAGAACAGCTCGTGGCTGGGGTGTTTTGGGTTCTTGATGATGCTGCGTGCCTTCCTCAGGCACTGTTTGACTAGATGTCCTGGACGGGTGGAAGCACGATCCCAGTGATGTACTGGGCTGTCTTCACCACCCGCTGGGGGGCCTTGTAGTCAACAATCAACTCCTTTGTTTTGCTGACTTTGAGGGAGAGGCTGTTGTCATGACACCACAATGCCAGTTCACTTACCTCCTCCCTATAGGCTGACTCGTCGTTGTTGGTTATCAGGTTCACAACTATCGTCAGCTAACTTGATGATGGAGTTGGTGTTGTGCAAAGCCATGCAGTCATGGGTGAACAAGGAATACAGCAGAGGACCAAGGACACACCCATGATGGACCCCTGTGTTAACCTGTTGAATCTAGGGGGCACTATTTTCATTTTTGGAAAAACAACATTCCCAAAGTAAACGGGCTATTTTGTCAGGACAAGATGCTAGAATATGCATATAATTGACAGCTTAGGATAGAAAACACTCTAAAGTTTCCAAAACTGTAGAAATATTGTCTGTGTATAATAGAACTGATATTGCAGGCGAAAGCCTGAGAAAAATCCAATCAGGAAGGGACTCTTATTTAGAAAGCTCTGCGTTCCTATGCGTCCCTATTGAGCAGTGAATGAGATATCAACCAGATTCCTTTTTCTATGGCTTCCTTAATGTGTCTAGTGTCACAATACATAGTTTCAGGCTTTTATTTTGAAAAATGAGCCTGAACGTCAACATCAGTGGTCAGCTGGAGTCTCTCAGAGTGTTTTGTGCGTAAGAGACAAATGCGGCCATTGTTTCTCTCTTTCCTACTAAGAAGCCACCATATTTGAAAAACACCTTGAGGATTGATTATAAACAACGTTTGCCATGTTTCTGTCGATATTATGGAGCTAATTTGGAATATTTTTCGGCGTTGTCGTGACCGCAATTTCCCGTCGAATTCTCAGCCAAACGTGAAGGACTAACGTAGTTATTTCGGCTAAAAAAAGAATATTTTGGGAAAAAAGGAACATTTGCTATCTAACTGGGAGTCTTGTGAGTGAAAAAATCCAAAGCTCATCAAAGGTAAACTATTTAATTTGATTGCTTTTCTGATTTTCGTGACCAGGTTGCCTGCTGCTAGCTAAGCATAATGCTATGCTAGGCTATCGATAAACTTACACAAATACTTGTCTTGCTTTGGCTGTAAAGCATATGTTCAAAATCTGAGATGACAGGGTGATTAACAAAAGGCTGTGTTTCAATATATTTCACTTGTGATTTCATGAATATTAATATTTTCTAGTAATATTTATGTCTGTTGCGTTATGCTAATTAGTGTCAGTTGATGACAACGCTCCTGGATCCGGGATGGGTAGTTACAAAAGAGTCAGTGTGGAAGAGATGTTGTTGCCAATCCTCACAGCTTGAGATATGCCCGTCAGTAAGTCCAGGATCCAGTTGTAGAGGGTGGTGTCCAGAAGCAGGGCATTAAGCTTAGTGTCAAGCTTGGTGGGAACAATAGTGTTGAATGCTGAACTATAGTCAATGAACATAATTCTCACATACAGTGCATTCGGAATGTATTCAGACAATTGAACTTTTTCCACATTTTGTAAGGTTACAGCCTTATTCTATTTTTAAAAAATTCCCCTATCAATCTAAACACAATACCCAATAATAAGAAAGCGAAAACACGTTTTTAGAAATGTTTGCAAATATAAATACCTTATTTACATACCGTAAGTATTTAGACCTTTTGCTGTGAGACTCAAAATTGAGCTTAGGTGCATCCTGTTTCCAATTATAATCCTTGAGATGTTTCTACAATTTAATTGGAGTCCACCTGTGATTAATTCAATTGATTGGAAATGATTTGGAAAGGCACACCCTGTCTATATAAGGTCCCACAGTTGACAGTGCATGTCAGAGCAAAAACCAAGCCAGGAGTTTAGAAGGAATTGTCTGTAGAGCACCGAGACAGGATTGTGTCGAGTAACAGGTCTGGGGAAGGATACCAACACATTTCTGAAGCAATGAAGATCCCCAACAACACAGTGGCCTCCATCATTCTTAAATGGAAGACGATTGGATGGGACAACCATCTCTGCAGCACTCCACCAGTCAGTCCTTCATGGTAGTGTGGCCAGACGGAAGACACTTGTCACACCCTGATCAGTTTCATCTGTCCTGGTTATTGTCTCCACCCCTTCCAGGTGTTGCTTGTTTTCCCCAGAGTATTTATCCCTGTGTTTCCTGTCTCTCTGTGGCCGTTTGTATTGTATGTTTCTAAGTCAACCAGCGGTTTCCCTGTTATCCTTCTTTTTTGCATTCTCCTTTTCTAGTCCTCCTGGTTAAGACCCTTGCCTGTTTCTGGACTTTATGCCTGCCTGCCTGATCATTCTGCCTGTCTGACCATTCTGCCTGCCTTGACCACATGCCTTTCTGCCACTCTGTACCTCCTGGACTCTGATCTGGTTTTGACCTTTTTGCCTGTCTACAACCATTCCTTTGCCTACCCCTTTGGATTAATTAACATTGTAAGACTCCAACCATTTGCCTCTTGTGTCTTGATACCACTAATCAGTAAAATGTACATGACAGCCTGCTTGGAGATTGCCAAAATGCACCATAAGGACTCGCTGACCATGAGAAATATGATTATCTGGTCTTTAAGACAATAAGGAATAGGTTTTGTCGTGCCCTCTTCAAGACTATCTTGGTGTGCTTGGACCATGATAGTTTGTTGGTGATGTGGATGCCAAGGAACTTGAAGCTCTTAACCTGCTCGATTACAGCCATGTTGATGAGAATGGGGGCGTGCTCGGTCCTCCTTTTCCTGAAGTCCACATCATATCCTTTGTCTTGATCACGTTGAGGGAGAGGTTGTTGTCCTTGCACCACACGGCCAGGTGTCTGACCTCCTCCCTATAGGCTGTCTCACTGTTGTCGGTGATTGTAACACTGTTGTGCCATCAGCAAACTTAATGATGGTGTTGGAGTTGTGCCTGGCTGTGCAGTCATGAGTGAACAGGGAGTACAGGAGGGGACTGAGTACACACCGCTGAGGGGCTCCAGTGTTGAGGATCAGCGTGGCAGATGTGTTCTTACCTACCCTTACCAACTGGGGGCGGCCCGTCAGGAAATCCAGGATCCAGTTGCAGAGCGAAGTGTTTAGTCCCAGGGTCATTAGTGTAACGGATGTGAAACGGCTAGCTAGTTAGTGGTGGTGCGCGCTAAATAGCGTTTCAATCGGTGACGTCACTTGCTCTGAGGCCTTGAAGTAGTGGTTCCCCTTGCTCTGCAAGGGCCGCGGCTTTTGTGGAGTGATGGGTAATGATGCTTCGTGGGTGACTGTTGTTGATGTGTGCAGAGGGTCCCTGGTTCGCGCCCGGGTATGGACGAGGGGACGGTCTAAAGTTATACTGTTACATTGATGCTGTTGACCCGGATCACTGGTTGCTGCGGAAAAGGAGGAGGTCAAAAGGGGGGTGAGTGTAACCGATGTGAAATGGCTAGCTAGTTTAAAGGTGGTGCGCGCTAAATAGCGTTTCAATCGGTGACGTCACTTGTTCTGAGACCTTGAAGTAGTGCTTCCCTTTGCTCTGCAAGGGCCGTGGCTTTTGTAGCGCGATGGGTAACAATGCTTCGTTGACTGTCGTTGATGTGTGCAGTGGGTCCCTGGTTCGCGCCCGAGTATGGGCGAGGGGACGGTGTAAAGTTATACTGTTACATTAGCTTAGTGAGGTGATGAGGGCACAATACCTTTATTTAACTAGGCAAGTCAGTTAAGAACAATTTCTTATTTTCAATGACGGTCTAGGAACAGTGGGTTAACTGCCTGTTCAGGGGCAGAACTTCAGATTTGTACCTTGTCAGCTCAGGGGTTTGAACTAGTCCAACGCTCTAACCACTAGGCTACCCTGCCACCCCAATGGTGTTGAATGCTGTAGTCAATGAATAGCATTCACACATAAGTGTTCCTTTTGTCCAGGTGAGAAAGGGCAGTGTGGAGTGCAATAGAAATGGCAAAATCTGTGGATCTGTTGGTGCAGTATGCAAATTGGAATGAGTCTAGGGTTTCTTGGATAATTGTGTTGATGCAAGCCATAACCAGCTTTTCAAAGCACTTCATGGATACAGGCATGAGTGCTACAGGTCAGTAGTCATTTAGGCAGGTTACCTTAGTGGTCTTGGGCACAGGGACTATGGTGGTCCTTTTGAAAAATGTTGGTATTACAGACTGGCCTAGCGGCCTTGTGAATGTTGACCTGTTTTAATGTCTTACTCACATCTCGTGCAGAGAGTATGATCACACAGTTGTCCGGAACAGCTGATGTTCTCATGCATGTTTCAGTGTTACTTGCCTCAAAGCGAGCATAGAAGTGATTTAGCTTGTCTGGTAGGCTCGTGTCACTGGGCAGCTCTCGACTGTGCTTCCCTTTGTAGTCTGTAATAGTTTGCAAGCCATGCCACACCCAACGAGCGTTGGAGCCGGTGTAGTACGATTCGATTTGAATCCTGTATTGACACTTTGCCTTTAATCCATGGCTTCTGGTTGGGTTATATATGTACAGTCACTGTGGGGACGACGTCCTCGATGCACTTATCGATAAAGCCAGTGACTGGTGTGGTGTACTCCTCAATGCCATCGGAAGAATCCCGGAACATTTTCCAGTCTCTGCTAGCAAAACAGTCTTGTAGTTTAGCATCTGCTTAATCTGACCACTTTATAGACCGAATCACTGGTGCTTCCTGCTGAAATCTTTGCTTGTAAGCAGGATTCACGAGGACAGAGTTATTGTCATATTTGCCAAATGGAGGGCGAGGGAGAGCTTTGTATGCATCTCTGTGTGTGGAGTAAAGGTGGTCTAGAATTGTTTTCCCTCTGGCTGCACATTTAACATGCTGATAGATTTAAGTTTCCCTGAATTAAAGTCCCCGGCCACTAGGAGCGCCACCTCTGGATGAATGTTTTCCTGTTTTCTAATGGTGGAATACAGCTCATTGAGTGTGGTTTTAGTGCCAGCCTCGGTCTGTCGTGGTATGTAGACAGCTATGAAAAATACAGATGAAAACTCTCTAGGTAGATTAGTGTGGTCTAGAGCTTATCATGAGATACTCTACCTCAGGCAAGCGAAACCCTGAGACTTCCTTAGATATCGTGCACCAGCTATTGTTTACAAATATGCACAGGCCCCCGCCCCATGTCTTACCAGAGGCTGCTGTTCTGTCCTGCCAACAGAGTGTATAACCCTCCAGCTGTTTATTCTTAATGTCGTCGTTCAGCCACGACTCTGTGAAACATCAGATATTACATTTTTTTTATGCCCCGTTGGTAGGATATACGTGCTTTCAGTTTGTCCCATTTATTTTCCAGTGATTGAACATTAGCTAGCAGAACAGAAGGCAAGGGAAGATTAGCCACTCATCGCCTGATCCTCACAAGGCATCCTGATCTCTTTCCGCCAAACCTACGTTTCCCTTTTGATAGAATAATTTGTATGTTTTAAGATAATGGCTAAAGTGTTCCACTCTGAAACTGTATAACTGTGTGAAATATATTAGAATTATAAGATTATAATCCAATAATGTGTGTGTAAGACAAGTTAAGACAAAAAACATTGTGTTACTATGTAGCAAGGTGAGAAATGTATAGTTGAGACAACAAAGGGCAACTGAACTACAGATGACCTAGTTATAACTCTGAAAACTGACAACAGGAAAGAGGCCCCTTCCAAGGCCCCTCTAATCTAGTAACCGTGACTAGTAACCGAAAGGTTGCAAGTTCAAATCCCCGAGCTGACAAGGTACAAAATCTGTCGTTCTGCCCCTGAACAGGCAGTTAACCCACTGTTCCTAGGCCGTCATTGAAAATAAGAATTTGTTCTTAACTGACTTGCCTAGTAAAATAAAGGTAAAAAAAAAAAAATACAAAAAAAATCTAGGGAGGAGAGGAACGGCTAGAAATGGCTAGGCTTGCAGAAGATAATGAGAACCTGTGTGTGTGTGTGTGTGTGTGTGAATTATAAAATGACTGTTCTCATTTTTGTCTAATTTCTCATATTTGTCTAATTCTTCATTAACCAGGGTCTTACAAACCTCTGGGAATTGGTCAAAGTTATAGTGATTGTTGAGTTATGAACATTGGGATAAAAATTCTCATGACCCTTTTCCAGCAAATCACGAGGTTCTGGGCCTGGTCGGGAGTCCGTAGTATATCCCTAGCGTTCGACTCATTGAAGAAGAACTCATGCAATTTGAGGTGAGTTAACTCAGTTGTCCATAAGCTCCTTTCGGTCATAAGAGACGGTAGCAGCAACATTATGTACAAAAGAAGTTACGACCAACGCGAAAAAAAATTAAATAACATGGTTGGTAAAGAGCCGATAAGACGGCCGCCCTACCCTCCGGCTCTATCTTTAAGTTCCATCTCTACAGTAAAGCATGGTTGGTAAAGAGCTGATAAGATGGCAGCCCTACCCTCCGGCTCTATCTTTAAGTTCCATCCCTACAGTAAAGCATGGTGGTGGCAGCATCAAGCTGTGGGGATGTTTTTCAGCGGATCTAATCAGGATCGAGGAAAAGATGAACGGAGCAAAGTACAGAGAGATCCTTGATGAAAACCTGCTCCAGAGCGCTCAGGACCTCAGACTTGGGCGAAGGTTCACCTTCCAACAGGACAACAACCTTAAGCACACAGTCAAAACAACGCAGGCATGGCTTTGGGACAAGTCTCCAAATGTCCTTGAGTGTCCCAGCTAGAGCCCGGACTTGAACCCGATCGAACATCTTGGGAGAGACCTGTAAATAGCTGTGCAGTGACACTCCCCATCCAAACAGACAGAGCTTGAGAGGAAACACCCCAAATAAAGGTATGACAAGCTTATAGCGTCAACTCGAAGCTGTAATCGCTGCCAAAGTTGCTTCAACAAAGTACTGAGTAAAGCGCCTGAACACTTACGTAAATGTGGTATTTCAGTTTTTTATTTTTAATACATTTGAAAACATTTCTAAAAAACGTTTTTTGATTTGTCATTATGGGTATTGTGTGTAGATTGATGAGGGAAAAAATGTGGGCCATGACCAGCCTCTAGTAGCACTTCGTGATGACCGAAGTGAGTGCGATGGGGCGATAGTCATTTGGGCAAGTCACATTGTTGTTTTTGGACACTGGGACGATGGTACTCTTCTTAAAGCAGGTAGGGACTACAGCTTGGGACAGGGACAGGTTGAACATGTCTGAGAAGATGCCCACGGGCTGGTCAGCACAAACTGAGGAAGCAGCCAGGGATGCCATCTGGTACCAATATCTCCATTCATCCAAGGTTTTTGGTTGGGGTACGTCCGGAATTGTTATTGTGGGTACAACTTCATCAACACATTTCCTCATGAAGCCTGTGACTGATGTATATTCTTAAATGTTGATGGCTGAGTCCTGGGTGTATTAATCTATGAACATATTCCAATCAGTACTCTCAAAACAATCCTGCAGCATTGAGTCTGCCTCCTCTGTCCAGCGCCTCACTATTCTCTGTGTTGGTGGCTCCCTCGAGTTGATGCTTGTAGCCAGGGAGTAGGAACAAAGAGACGTGGTCTGATTGGCTGAAGTGGGGGCAGGGGATGGCTTTTTATGTGTTGCTGATGTTTGTGTATACTTAGTCAAGCACGGCGAATCCTCTTGTGGGGAAGGACACACGTTGGTGATATTTGGGGAAAATGTGTTTAGATGAGCTTGGTTAAAGTCACCCGCAACATTAAAAGGATTCTTCCTGGCTAATGATCTTGTACCGTTCTCTGAGTGCCGCCTTGGTGTTTGCTTGTGGCGGGATGTACCCAGCTGTGATAATAACACATGTGAATTCCCTCGGCATATATAGTGGGGTCGGCATTTTAGCATCAGAAACTCCAGGTAGGCTTAACAGGAGCTTGCAATGTTTTCAACTTTGGTACCCTTACTAGAACCCGCAATTTCAATACATTCAGAATATGGAGAAGACATCTGGTTGAAATAGCAGAGTCGAGTGTATAGTCCGTTAAGCCACGTCTTTATTAAAGCAAAGCTACAGCATTCCCTGATGTCCTTCTGCAATTGAAGCCTTGCTTTGAGTTCACACATTTTATTTACCAGTGATTGGACTTGAGTCATAAGGATACTAGGAAGAGGTGGCCGTGTGGCCCGTCTTTTCAGCCTAGCTTGGAGTCCCTTTCCTTACTGTCCTTCGTCGCTGCCGTTGCCTTAGGTCATCTTGGTAGGCAGCAACAGGTAAGCGAATGTATTATTCCAGATCTGGGAGGCTGAGAAATAAGTGTGTAGCTTCTGATTCAGGATCCAGAAGTGTTTTGTTGGTCGTGGAAATTATTGCACAAACAATAATGAACATAAAATAGCCATTAAAAAAGGAAAGGCAGGAACTGGCAAGACGTACACCCTTATCAGCGCTGCCATCTTATGGGCCTCCATACTTTTGTCCATGCAATTTATTTTATCAGCACTGTTAGTTGGGACAAGGTTTTGGGATTTCTGTTATGAATGACACCACTGAAATAGTTGCACTTTATTATCCTAGTCCTATAGACGCCTATATTCTTGACATTTGCATCATTGATATAGAAACAATTTTTATTGAAAGCTAAACTGCGGTACAATGGGTCACATTTCTGCCGTTCTGTGCTGTTGGAGCGCAAGACTGCGAGATAGAAAGCGAGAGGCGCTGTAAAACCTCAAAGCCCCCTCTCTTCTCGCTGATGAAATTTAACAGATGTTGTATGTCCTCCCCGACGATTGATTTAACAGTTGGATGTTTTTCAGATGACGGGTGGTGGGTATTTTTGGCCTCCGTGCTGTGCACCTGCTCATGGTGTTGTGAGTTGGAGAGATGCTCCAGTATTCTTTAAACACAACATCACACTGAATCTATTCCATCCTGTTTAGATGTTCACAGGTGGGCTTGACCCCTGCACTGTACAGAGACACATCACATAGTGGCAGATGATTTAACATGGTTTATGTAGTATCTAACACCATTTATTTTGGACGTTTGTTGACAAAGTGCCTGGTATCATATGTCAGGACGGAGATTTTTTTATTTCCCATGTGATTTTATTTTCCATGAATTGTTTAGCTAAGTTGGGTCAGATTTTAATGTTTTTTTCAGATTTGTTCATTGCAGCTGGTATAGAATGACCTACTTGGAATTGAATTGGTCAAATCAGATAAATGACAATCGCCAGTGACAGTATGAGGTACATGGCCAAAATGTCACTCTCCAGTTAAATTACGTTTAATAAACATTCAAAACATTAAGCTGGAAGGAGAAATGGAAGAACCTTTTTCCTTTCTTCTCTTTTAGATAATAAACTAGGCTCCTCTCACTGCTTTTAAGAACGGACACAGCGTTTAGTTCTGTTTAAAATCACTCCAGTGAATTTAACACTAAGTTATTTACAGACGCACGTTAAGGCCTGTTTCTAGGTCCCTACATGTCTGTGTACTGGTCACAGCCTCTAGGTCATCAACTCTGTCAAAGGGCAATGATTCATGGACCGATAAAACAAATCAATCTTAATTTAAACAGCACATTTCAGACATGGAATGCAACACAATGTGCTTCACAGAAGGAAAATAAAAACTTACAAACAAACATGGAGGATAAAAAAACAGAAGAATAACAATAAAAACTGAACGACTAAAAAGCTTCCTAAGGAAAGCGAAGCTAACAAGGTGAGTTTTAAGATATCTATTAAATATGTCCAGAGTTTCGGCCCCCCTCAGGTTCTCTGGGTGGCTATTCCAGAGGCTGGGGGCATAATAACTAAAGGCTGCCTCTCCATGCCTCTTGGGCCTAGGCTTTGGGATATTTAAAAGGACAGTGCCAGAGGACCTGAGGGACATACTAAGTACATAACTTAAATGCATGTCTGACATGTATTGGGGTGCACAATCGTGGACTGATTTAAAAACCAATAGAATAATCTAAAATGCATTTTAAAACTCACAGGCAGCCAGTGCAGAGACCTTAAAACAGGTGTAATGTGTGCTCTGGTCTTTGTCAGTACCCGTGCTGCAGCATTCTGTATGTTTTGCTGTTGAGAAACCACCTAGGAGATTAGGAACTCTTTACATATAATCCCTGACATATGATACCCTGCTCATAACCAGGGCTGATTTTTAATGATGGACAAATATCACTGGTTGTTATTACTGGCTACTCCTCTTTTGCATACTGTGCTCCAGGTAAAGAATTTGTAGCGGATTATAAAATTATGAATGCACAGGCGTGATCAAGCGGAACAAAGGTTTAGATTTGTTCAGCACATTAAAGCAAACAGAGAATACTTCTTCAATCGAGGTGTGACTTTTTATAAGTGAGTTGTTACACCCTATCGTGCAGTGTGAAGTGTTCTTTTATCCTGAATACTTATTAAAAAACAAACAAAATATATTTTTCGTATCTTTTCACAGTGTCAACTGAAACCACTGGAATATCAAAGAGATGAACACTTCTACATCAGCAAACTTCACCATTGCTTCCACTGTCCATTGGAATCTCTACTCTGTCTTCGCAGTAACCAACATTATCCTGAGGCTCCCCACCAATGTCTGTCTTTTGGCTGCAAGTGACCTATCGGAAAAAACTGGTGGCCTTTAACTTCTTCGCTCTCAACCTGTCTGTGTCTGAGATCCTCTGCTGCATGTGCGCTGCCTTGAGTCATCTGGACCAATATGTCCTTGAAAGTGTTATACCACAAGCTATTAAGTTTGCTGCAGGTCTACACTGGCCGGCCCCTGTCCCAGTCCTGTATCTGTGTGGAGCGCTAGCTGGCAGTGGTCCACACTGTGCTCTTCCTGAAGTACAAACCCCTGAGATATAAGATAGCATGCTCAGGGTTGGCTTGGCTGTTGGGGATTGTGTCCTGCTTGACCCTTACATTTCTTGCTCTATACAAACAGGCTGCGTACTATCACGTTGTATTAGGTAATTACCTGGTCTGGTTCTCTGTGAAGTTGTTCTGCTGTCTAGCAGTTCTGAGGGCACTGAAGCTCCCAATGATATTGGTAATACCATTGCAAGATTACTTAGCAGAACAGTTTGTAATTGTAACTTAGCAGCCTCCACTGTAATTGTAACGTTTGCACAGCCTCTCCTCTACCTTCACAGGGCTGGGAAATTGCCTTCGTGATCTGGTTTCATGATCTGGCTACAGGTTATTTTCAAAAGTAAACAGAGTCAAGTTTGTATAGAACATGAGGGTTCATGTTTTTTTTAAATAAAATAACAAAGTAGAATATAAGCTTTTTAATTTAATGATTTTCCAAGTGTGAAGTATCATTTCTCGAACTTGTAAAGCAGCTATTTACAAATAATATGTTATCACAACATTATTATTACAGCATGTATAAAGGTTCACAACAATTTATAAGCATTTATAAAGCAGTTAAAGAAATTGTTAAGAAAAAAATGAACTAATAATTAAACAGCAGCAGCTAAATAACAATAGAAACTCAACAGAAACTCAAACAGGAAGTATCCGTGCTTAGGAAAATTCAACGCTGGTCTGACCAGTTGGAATCCATGCATCAAGATTGATCACGCAGACCGGGATATGTTCCGGGTAGCTTCAGAGAATAATATTGACTTACAGTTTAAGTCGAAAGTTTACATACACTTAGGTTGGAGACATTAAAACCAGTTTTTCAACCACTCCACACATTTCTTGTTCACAAACTATAGTTTTGGCAAGTCGGTTAGGACATCTACTTTGTGCATGACACAAGTAATTTTTCCAACAATTGTTTACAGACAGATTAGTTCACTTATAATTCCCTGTATCACAATTCAAGTAGGTCAGAAGTGTACAAATACAAAGTTGACTGTGCCTTAAAAGAACTTGTAAAATTCCAGAAAATTATGTCATGGCTTTAGAAGCCTCTGACAGGCTAATTGACATCATTTGAGTCAATTGGAGGTGTACCTGTGGATGTATTTCAAGGCCTATCTTCAAACTCAGTGCCTCTTTGCTTGACATCATGGGAAAATCAAAATAAATCAGCCAAAACCTCAAGTCTGGTTTATCCTTAGGAGCAATTTCCAAACACCTGAAGGTACCTTGTTCATCTGTACAAACAATAGTACGGAAATATAAACACCATGGGACCACACAGCCGTCATACCGCTCAGGAAGGAGACGTGTTCTGTCTCCTAGAGATGAACGTACTTTGGTGCGAAAAGTGCAAATCAATCCCAGGACCCTGTGAAGATGCTGGAGGAAACAGGTACAAAATAATCTGTATCCACAGTAAAATTAGTCCTATATTGACATACCCTGACAGGCCGCACAGCAAGGAAGAAGGCACTGCTCCAAAACCACCATAAAAAAGCCAGACTACGGTTTGCATCTGCACATGGGGACAAAGATCGTACTTTTTGGAGAAATGTCCTCTGGTCTGATCAAACAAAAATAGAACTGTTTGGCCATAATGACCATCGTTATGTTTTGAGGAAAAAGGGGGAGGCTTGCAAGCCAAAGAACACCATCCCAACCGTGAAGCACGGGGGTGGCAACATCATGTTGAGGGGGTGCTTTGCTGCAGGAGGGACTGGTGCACTTCACAAAATAGATGGCATCATGAGGAAAGAAAATGATGTGGATATATTGAAGCAACATCTCAAGACATCAGTCAGGAAGTTAAAGCTTGGCCGCAAATGGGTCTTCCAAATGGACAATGACCCCAAGCACACTTCCAAAGTTAAGCCATATGGCAAAATGGCTTCAGGACAATAAAGTCAAGGTATTGGAGTGGCCATCACAAAGCCCTGACCTCAATCCTATAGAACATTTGTGGGTGGACCTGAAAAAGCGTGTGCGAGCAAGGAGGCCGGAGGAATGGGCCAATATTCAACAAATTTATTGTGGGAAGCTTGTGGAAGGCTACCCAAAACGTTTGACCCAAATTAAACAATTTAAAGGCAATGCTACCAAATACTAATTGAGTGTATGTAAACTTCTGACCACTGGGAATGTGATGAAAGAAATAAAAGCTGAAATAAATCTTTCTCTCTACTATTATTCTGACATTTCACATTCTTAAAATAAAGTGGTGATCCTGACCCAAAACAAGGCATTTTTATGAGAATTAAATATCAGGAATTGTGAAAAACTGAGTTTAAATGTATTTGGCTAAGGTGTATGTAAACCTCTGACTTCAACCGTATACGCTGATTCTGTGAGTGAGATTATAAAGATGTGTATAGGAGATGTAGCAATTACTGTGACTATTAAAACCTTCCCTAACCAGAAACCATGGATAGATGGTGGCATTCACGCAAAACGCGGATAAGGATAATACAGTGCCACCAACGCAGCCCGCTACCAAGGACTGTGGGCTCTCCTTTTCTGTGGCCGATGTGAGTAAGACGTTTAAACGTGTTAATCCTCGCAAGGCTGCCGGCCTTGCAGTCTGCTGCCGGCAGACTGCATCGCTAGCCGCGTCCTCCAAGCATCTGGCTGGTGTGTTTACAGACATATTCAATTGCTCCCTATCCCAGTCTGCTGTCCCCACATGCTTCAAGATGGCCACCATTGTTCCTGTACCCAGAATGCAAAGCTAACTGAACTAAATTACTTTTGCCCTGTAGCACTCACTTCTGTCATCATGAAGTGCTTTGAGAGACTAGTCAAGGATCATATCACCTCCACCTGTCACCCCTGACCCACTTCAATTTCAATTCCACCCCAATAAGTCCACAGACGATGCAATCGCCATCAGACTGCACACTGCCCTATCCCATCTGGACAAGAGGAATACCTATGTAAGAATGCTGTTCAATTACTATAGCTCAGCATTCAACACCCTGACGGGCCGCCTCCAGGTGGTGAAAGTAGGTAACAACATCGCTACCTCACTGATCCTCAACACTGGGCCCCACACGGGTGCGTACTCAGCCCCCTTCCTTGACTCCCAGTTCTCCCCCTTGACTGAGTGGCCATGCACGCCTCCAACTCAATCATCAAGTTTGCAGATGACACAACAGTAGTAGGCTTGATTACCAACAATGACGAGACATCCTACAGGGAGGAGGTGAGGGCTCTCGGAGTATGGTGTCAGGAAAATAACCTCTCACTCAACGTCAACAAAACAAATGAGATGATCGTGTACTTCAGGAAACACCAGAGGGAGCACCCCCCATCCACATCGACGGGACAGCAGTAGAGAAGGTGGAAGGTTGTAAGTTCCTTGGCGTACACATCACTGACAAACTGAAATGGTCCACCCACACAGACAGTGTGGTGAAGAAGGCGCACCAGCGCCTCTTCAACCTCTGGAAGCTGAAGAAATTTGACTTTTCACCTAAAAACCTCACAAACTTTTATAGATGCACAATTGAGAGCGTCCTGCCGGGTTGTATCCCCGCCTGGTACGGCAACTGCACTGACCACAACCGCAGGGCTCCACAACCACCCGAGCCACTGCCTGTTCACTCCGCTGCCACCCAGAAGGCGAAGTCAGTACAGGTGCAAAAAAGCTGGGACCGAGAGACTGAAAAACAGCTTCTTTCTCAAGGCCATCAGATTGTTAAACAGCCATCACTAGCACAGCGAGGCTGCTGCCTACATACAGACTTGAAATCATTGGCCACTTTAATAAATGGAACACTACTCACTTAATGCAACTTTAATAATGTTTACATATTTTCCATTACTCATCTCATATGTATATACTGTATTCTATACAGTCTTAGCCTTTGCTGCTCTGTCATCCATTTATTTATATTTATATATTCTTACTCAATTACTTATTCCATGAGGTATTTGTTGTGGAATTGTTAGATATTACTTGTTAGATATTGCTGCACTGTCGGAACTAGAATCACAAGCATTTCGCTACACTTGCAATAACATCTGCTAACCATGTGTACATCCCCTTTTACTTTGCTGTTCACAAGTTTGTAGTCCACTACCAAAGATGGTTTAGTATGTTAGTAGTAATAAATGGTTTGACAACTCTACTCCTACTGCTGCTACATTAGCATGAGCAGCCCTACCATGCCCACTTTCATCTGTGTGCCGTGATGATGTGTATAAATCCTAGATAGCTAATGCTATGGCCAACGAGAGGCTTTTGAAGCCTGCGCCTGCCATATTGGTATCCCAAGAAGGAACAGTCTTCCATAGGAATTCCTGGAATTCTACAGTATTTCAATAACATGTTTCAAGGGCAAAATGTAATGTATTTTTTATTTTTTTTTGTAGTGGGGACATTAACATTAGCACTCTCAAATAAAAAAAAGACTTGTTTTAATTTCTATTATTTAAATTTTCAGTTCACGTAATATAATTTAAAAGTACGCATTAAGATGTCTGTAATATAATATTCTTGTCAAAAACGAATGTAGAAATTAATAAATGAATTTCTATAGCTTCTAAAATCTTTTTTTACAATGGAGGAGTAACAGCGCTTCAGTGATCTTGTGTTAATAGTACAATGGTGATTCATTATCTTCCAATGGTATTGACAATACTTAGACAATTACTTAGAAGCACAGTTTTATCTTGCCTTTACCATTTGTTTCTCCATTGTAGTTGTGACTGGGTTTGTGCAGCCCCTCTAACTAGACAGGGCTGGGAAACTGCCTGTATCATGGGTCTCTGAGGAACAGGTTTTATGACCTGTCTACTAGGTATTTTCATATTTCTGAACGATATACAAGCTATCTAAATTAAGATACTGTAACTGAGTCAAAAGCATATACTACGGCTGTCAGCCGATCAGCATTCAGCGATCGACCACCCAGTTTATAATACAGAATATATCATGGAAATATATTGAGAGCTATATTGTATGCGCAAAAATGGTAAAAGTATATTCTTTAATACTAACGCAATTATTTTGAGAAAGAGATTTAGTTAACAAGTAATAAAAAAAATCTCTTAAATATTAGTGTCAAAATTATTGGTACCCCTGTTTTTTAATTCTCCGGTACCATCCCCTTGCAAGGATAATGGCACTGAGCCTTTTTCTAAAAAGTTTTATGATATCTGAGAACACATTGGAAGGGATCTTAGACCATTTCTCCATACAGAATCTTTCCAGATCCTTGATATCCTTGGGTCTGCGCTTATGGACTGCAATCTTCAATTCAAACAAGTGTTAATTTAGTCAATAAAAATAGTGAGGAAAATATTTGTTAAACACCCATTTTTCAGTGGCAATTGACGAGACGATAACTGACTAAATAGACCAAGAAAAAAATTATATCTAAACGAAAATTAGACAAAATCATCTTTGTGACTAATAGTTATATTCTGTGACTAGGCTACTGTCTGTAATTTTTTCCTCAATGTGTTTCATAATGTGTGACATCGTGTGCAATGTGCCCAATCTGTGATTTAGTGCATTATTATAGGGTAAGAATACAATAGCTTATTCGCAGCCATACTGTAGGTGGTAATATCTCTCTAGGAGCTGATCCGTCATCTGTATTGTGGTATATTTCTATGTTAAGGTAAGATTTGAAAGGAGAAAGCTGATCCGAGAGCCAGATTCACTAAACCTTCTGAAGAAGAAATTTCTTCTTAACGGCCATTTTTTCCTTCACTATAGACTTAAGAAGAAAGTGAAGCACGTTTGCTATTTCTCAAAAAGGTTATTGGAAATGGTATTGCGCTGTGTATTATGTTTCTCAAGAAAAAAGTTAAGAAGAAATTAGATTCATGAAAATAAAGTTATTGGAAATGTTCTTAATTCCAAGATAGCTAAACCCTTGTCTTAAACTCAGGGCAGTGAGAGAAAAAGCTCATGAAAGCAATTGAACATTTTTAATTCACTCACAAACTTAATCTGAAAGTTTCAGTATTGATTATTTTAAACAAAATAACCTGTTTTAGAACAGTGATCTCAGTCAGTTAGTGCTAAACACGGCTGCTAGAATCTTGACTAGAACCAAAAAAAATGTGATCATATTACTCCAGTGCTAGCCTCTCTAGACTGGCTTCCTGTTAGGGTCAATCTGTTATATATGGAGTATTTCTCCTGTCTTATCCGGTGTCCTGTGTGAATTTAAATATGTTCTCTCTAATTCTTTCTTTCTTTCCTTCTCTCTCACGGAGGACCTGAGCCCTAGGACCATGCCTCAGGACTACCTGGCCTGATGACTCCTTGCTGTCCCCAGTCCATCTGGCCGTGCCACTGCTCCAGTTTCAACTGTTCTGCCTGCGGCTATGGAACCCCGACCTGTTCACCGGACGTGCTACCTGTCCCAGACCTGCTGTTTTCAACTCTCTAGAGACAGCAGGAGCAGTAGAGATACTCTGAATGATCGGCTATGAATAGCCAACTGACATTTACTCCTGAGTTGCTGACCTGTTGCACCCTCGACAACCACTGTGATTATTATTATTTGACCCTGCTGGTCATCTATGAACAGGCACAGCCAGAAGAGGACTGGCCACCCCTCATAGCCTGGTTCCTCTCTAGGTTTCTTCCTAGGTTCTGGCCTTTCTAGGGAGTTTTTCCTAGCCACCGTGCTTCTACAACTGCATTACTTGTTGTTTGGGGTTTTAGGCTGGGTTTCTGTACAGCACTTTGAGATATCAGCTGATGTAAGAAGGGCTTTATAAATAAATTGGTTTCATTTTGTTTTGAGTAAGAAATATGCTAACATGATTGCCATTGCTAGTTAGATAGCTAGCTTAAATGGTTGCCTAGCAACAAGCATCGTAAGAAGATTTGTAAGAAGATATTTGAGAAGTTCATAAGAAAATCATTAAATCTTAAGATACTGTTGAGGAATTTCACTCATCTTATGTACTTTCTTATTTTTTTTCTTAATGAACTTCTTAAGTTTTTGCAAAATAAGTGTTTTGTGAATCTGGGCCCAGCACTGGTATTCTTTCGATCATATCAGTTTTGACACATGGTTTAACAACACACTTAGTGAACGTTCTCTCCACGTGCTTGATTGGGTCACACTCTTAAAAAGTTGGCTCGTAAATACTGATTCATCTGGTAAATACTGATTCATCCGGTCATCATAATGATTAAGTTACATCGAAACTGGGAAACGAGGCCCAGGTGATTTACTAGTCACCTCTCTCCCAGCCATTCTCCAATCTGGCTGCAACAAATCATTGATGCAAATAAGGCAGACACCATGGCTAGTCTCCTGGTGGTACAAGCTCCCACTTTACTTATTGTGTGGATTCAAACAAGACCGAATGCAACATTTCCACTGGAAATACTACCAACCTCAAGAGACAATCCTCCCAGTCTATACGCTCAGGTAATAACAGATTGATAATACTAGTTGTTGCATTCCTGGTTAAAGGAAGAAGGTTCTTTTTAGCTATTGCAAAGAGAACTCGACAGTATAAAGCATAAACATCAGGAAGACGGTTTATTTCCAACATGACAGCAGATACAACAGAGCCGGTTCCTACCGTTGAAGCATCACAGGCAAGTATGAGCGGTAGCTCCGGGTTGTAGTGAACCAACACCTGGCTAGGAAGTAGATGTCTCTTAGCTTCCTCCTTTGGATTTTCTGTGACCATTCCCATTTCACATCTTTCTGCAGTAGAGCAGTCATAGGCTTAACTATGGTAGACAGATTTGGAATGAATTTGCCATAATAGTTAAGTAACGAAAGAAAAGATCTGAGCTCAGTGGTGTTTGTAGGAATGGGAGCCTTCTCAATAGCTTCAGTTTTCTGTTTCATGGGGTGTATCCCCTCTGCATCTATCACATGACCTAGATAGGCTACGCTGTTCTGGAAGAAAGAACATTTCTCTCTTTTAACCTTCCGATTGCAGACTTTGAGCACTTTCTTCAAAATATCTCATTTGCTCTTCTGTGTCATGCCCTGTGATAAGTGTATCTCCAAGACAGCAGATTACCCCATTACCTTATAGGATCTGATCCACAATTTTCTGAAAAATAGCTGGAGCACAGGCAACACCATAAGGAAGCCTTTTGACCTTAAGTTGAGGTTAATTTAAAAAAAAGTTGATGTTAATGTAGATGTTATTTTGTTTCATTTTATTCATAAGAATCTTGAGGGTGCCAATAAAATGACATGTTAAACATCTTTCTATGAGAAATTGTATTAGTATAGAACAAGAACATTCAAAATATGTTGAGCATACAATATAGCTCAGTATTTATATGATTTTTTGCTTATCTTTATCAAGGGTTCCAATCATTTTAGCACATACATACACATACATACACATACATACTAGCTACGTTTCCATTCGATAAAGAAAATATGTACATTTTCTCACCAGAGGTGTGTTTCCGCAAAACAAAATTCAAACGGGTCACCAGAATAAGACCTTTGATATCTATTGGAAAGGAGCATCAAGCTCATTGCCGTGCACTTTCACTGTAGTGCTAAATAGTATTTAAAGGTGCAATACTTAGAAATCACTCCGCCATTTCATGGTTGCCAAAATTCTAATAGTTTGTCTAATTTCAGTTTGTTACAAAACAAGAATCATTGTACCATCTAAACCGCTGTTAAATATCCTTTCAATAACCCAAAATATGGTATTTTCAGGTGTTTGAACATGGTGTACAAAACCGAAAATAAATTATGCAAAAACCAGACTTAAGAATGGGAAGCATAGAATTAGCAAACATAGAACAGATCTACCTACCGCTTCATAGACTTGCCTTTCTTTCAATGAGAATGACAGATCAATAACTCTTATTTCTATGTGCATTTTGTCAGGTCACCCAATAAGTTACATATTGCAGCTTTAGCAATCTAAATGTGATAAACCTGACTTTCTATATGCCTGGACTGTGAATGCTATGTTCATGTCCGTATTGCCTTGTACTTAAGCTTTATACCTTGTATGTGATTTCAAACATTTTACAAAGTTATTAAATAATGCTTGCATTATCATTTAATCTGAGTAAAAATTCCCTGTCTTAGGTCAGTTAGGATCACCACTTTATTTTAAGAATGTGAAATGTCAGAATAACGGTAGAAAGAATGACGTATTTCAGCTTTTATATCTTTCATCACATTCCCAGTGAGTCAGAAGTTTACATACACTCAATTAGTATTTGGTAGCATTGCCTTTAAAATGGTTCACTTGGGTCAAACGTCTCGGGTAGCCTTCCACAAGCTTCCCACAATAAATTTGTTGAATTTTGGCCTGTTCCTTCTGACAGAGCTGGTGTAACTGAGTCAGGTTTGTAGGCCTCCTTGCTCGCACACGCTTTTTCAGTTCTGCCCACAAATGTTCTATGTGATTGAGGTCAGGGCTTTGTGATGGCCACTCCAATACCTTGACTTTGTTGTCCTTTGCCACAACCTTGGAAGTATGTTGGGGTCATTGTCCATTTGGAAGACCCTTTTGCAACCAAGCTTTAACTTCCTGACGGATGTCTTGAGATGTTGCTTCAATATATTCACGTCATTTTCTTTCCTCGTGATGCCATCTATTTTGTGAAGTGCACCAGTCCCTCATACAGCAAAGCACCCCCACAACATGATGCTGCCACCCCCGTGCTTCATGGTTGGGATGGTGTTCTTCAGCTTGCAAGCCTCCCCCATTTTCCTATGAACATAACGATGGTCATTATGGCCAAACAGTTCTATTTTTGTTTCATCAGACCAGAGGACATTTCTCCAAAAAGTATGATCTTTGTCTCCATGTGCAGTTGCAAACCATAGTCTGTCTTTTTATGGTGGTTTTGGAGAAGTGGCGTCTTCCTTTCTGACGGCCTTT
Source organism: Oncorhynchus kisutch (assembly GCF_002021735.2). NCBI lineage: Eukaryota > Metazoa > Chordata > Actinopteri > Salmoniformes > Salmonidae > Oncorhynchus > Oncorhynchus kisutch. The sequence goes on from NC_034192.2 coordinate 35,924,979, forward strand.
CAGGTTATGTTGATATAGGACTCGTTTTACTGTGGATACAGATACTTTTGTACTTGTTTCTTCCAGCATCTTCACAAGGTCCTTTGCTATTGTTCTGGGATTGATTTGCACTTTTCGCACTAAAGTACGTTCATCTCTAGGAGACAGAACACGTCTCCTTCCTGCTTGGCTGTTTGGTCCCATGGTGTTTATACTTGCGTACTATTGTTTGTACAGATGAACGTGGTACCTTCAGGTGTTTGGAAATTGCTCCCAGTTGCTCTACAATTGTTTTTCTGAGATCTTGGCTGATTTCTTTTGATTTTCCCATGATGTCAAGCAAAGAGGCACTGAGTTTGAAGTTAGGCCTTGAAATAAATCCACAGGTTCACCTCCAATTGACTCAAATTATGTCAATTATCCCAACAAAAGCTTCTAAAGCTATGACATAATTTTCTGGATTTTTCCAAGCTGTTTAAAGGCTCAGTTAACTTAGTGTATGTGATATTCTGACCTACTGGAATTGTGATACAGAGAATTATTCGTGAAATAATCTGTCTCAGAAACAATTGTTGAAAAAATTACTTGTGTCATGCACGAAGTAGATGTCCTATCCGACTTGCCAAAACTATAGTTTGTTAACAATAAATGTGTGGAGTGGTTGAAAAAGTAGTTTTTATGACTCCAACCTAAGTGTATGTAAACTTCTGACCATAACTGTAGGTTTATCAAATGTATAAATACAATATTTAGCACTACAGTAGAGTAAAGCGTGGCCCCTAGTGATATATCATTAGGAATTTGTGGATAAAATTAATAACTTTATAAATCCGGTCCGGCGTGGGTGATTTTATTATCATTTTAAGCTTTTTGCAATTTGGAAAAGTCCACATTTGCATGTAAAGATCTAATGGAGAGGATTGACGTATCCTTCAGTGTTGTGTACCCAGCGGTCTGTAGAAGTTTTGATTGATAATTCCATTTGATTCTCTGATCTATAAGGAACACCTAACCTATACAATGGATAAGGTGCAAGCTACAGAACTTTTTCAGTTAGGGAAATCTCATATTAATGATTTGTCTCAAAAGCTGATCAAGAAAGAATGGCCTTAATATTAATTTGAAAGCTATGAAATACTTGATTCCTGGCAAACAATTGGCATGCATCACAAAGAGGCGGAGAAATTCTAGAGGTTAGTGTGCACTTGCTTACAGCAATTGAAGGCAGATAAGGAAAAGATACACCTTTTGGAACTCTTCTCTAACGAGATGCATTCCCAAAACTTTCTCGGGAAAAGAAACATGAGTAAAATGTTGAAATGCAAAATGCTCCTAAGAGCGAGAGGTGACGCTTTGGAAACAGCTCTGCTTTGAGGCCATTCAGGTACTGGTGACATTTCAGACAACAATAGTGGTGTTGGCTTTTCAGGCGACTGTGGAGAGCACAGCAGCACCCCAAGACACACGTTCTGCCACCCCCATATTCAAACTCCCAGCCTGTGTCGCACTTCTCATGGACCAGCGAGTCCATTTAAGGCAACAGCAGCTCATGTTTCAGTCAATACGACAATGACAAACAATGCAGGCACAGTCTGTCCTTTTGCATCGTTTAACAGTTCACGTCTCACCAAAATAATAGTGAACCCAGTGAAATCTCCATTCACACCACGGTGTGATCAGGTGAAGACCCAGTACAATGCGTATGGTCTAGAAATGTGAGATGTATGGCAAGTACTTCTGCTCTCAATTCCAAGTGAAATTTCAAACAGAACCACGGATGACAATGTTTGACAATGAAACCAATACAGACATTTTAGAGCAGCTCAAAACAAACTTACTGCCTCTTCAGGGTCCTTCTCATGCAGACTGGACTAGGGTCATGGACTGTAAGCAGGGCACACAAAAACCTTTTGAACAGTATGCAGAGTGATTGTGGAAACTATTTTATGAATATTGTGACCAAGAAACCCATTCCTTGTTTTTTTTTAACATGAATAGCAAGTTTTAACCAACAACACAGTGTTTTTTAGAACCGTGAGTGATTATTCTGCTGTGTTTATCTTGGTTGCGCATAGGACAGGTTTCAACACAGTTGGGAAGAGGGGACGACAACGCCTGTTCCCCCTCAGGAGGCTGAAAAGTTTTGGCATGGGCCCTCAGATCCTCAAAAAGTTACACAGCTGCACCATTGAGAACATCTTCACTGGCTACATCACCGCTTGGCATGACAACTGCTTGGCATCCGACCACAAGGCGCTACAGAGGGTAGTATGTACTATCCTAACACATCACTGGGGCTGAGTTCCCTGCCATCCAGGACCTCTATACCATGCAGTGTCAGAGGAAGGCTCTAAAAATGGTCAAAGACTCCAGTCACCCAAGTCATAAACTGTTCTCTCTGCTACCACACAGCAAGCAGTACCGATGCACAAAATGTGGAATCAACAGGTCCTTGAACTGCTTCTATCCCCAAGCCATAAGACTGCTAAATAGTTACTTAAATAGTTAATCAAATCGCTACCCAGACTGTCTGCATGAACCCTTATTGCACAAACCTTTTTTAACTCATCACAGACGCTGCTGGTAATGTTTATTATCTATCCTGTTGCCTAGTCACTTTATTCCTAGTTATATGTACATATCTAACTCAATTACCTCGTACCCCTGCACATCGACTCGATACTGGTACCCCGTGTATATAGCCAAGTTATCATTACTCATTTTGTATTTATTATTACTTTTATTATTGTGTTACTACTTTTCTATTATTTCTCTGTTTTCTTTCTCTATGCATTGTTGGGAAGGGCCCGTAAGTAAGCATTTCACTATTAGTCTACACCTGTTGCTTACAAAGTATGTGACGAATAACATTTTATTTTATTTTAACGTCAGCGATTACAATGCATAGGTGTGAGCGAATAAATTGTAGAGCAAATTATCCTGCAAACCCTCTGACAAATATACTGACCTGTTTGAGAAAAGGTGCAGACTCTACCCCAATGTTTTACACTCAAAATGCAGCTGGCTCAGACGCTCGGACTAACTGTAATTCTAACATAGCTGGGTAGGCTGCGACAATGTTGTCTCAAACATATATAACATAAAATATTGTGTGCTAATCAGCTCTGTCAGATTTCTGAGTGTGATTTCTTATAAAGGTGTGTTGTTCCTACTTCCTATGAGTAGCGCATATGGTGAAGTTCATCTGATATTTGAAGATGTGGGTGAGTTATGAGTTTTGTCCCACCCCTCTGCCAGTGGCTTGTTGGGTGGCTGTTTATTGATAAGCTACACAGGATAGTCTAAGGTAATTAATATGAGTTTCCTATGTTTAAATTTGTTTGCTTGTTGTTAATGCGATGATTAGCTTTCTTTCCCTTACACGGAAAATATGACTTTTGATTTCAGAATTGATGTTATTTTAACTCAACCTAATGCTGTATTTTATATAATCACTGACACTATGAAATGCCTGTCATTGAATTTCTTTGCTTCGGCTCGACACCACTTTTACGTGCACGATAAAAGGGAATCACTTCGGCCTGGCTTGTTTTCCATGCCAAACTTAGCTCTCAATGTGAAACAGTACATTTTAGTGTGTTTTTAATGCGACATTATGACTATCCCCTTTTGGATTGACTTTGGTATAAGTCCTTGGCCAAGGCAACTCCTTCACTCTGTCCTATATACAGTATATCTTGTACAGGGGAGGCATAGAAGAGAGAGAGTAGGAGGAAAGGGAAGGAAGAATAACCAGGCATTTATGTATTTTTTTTATAGACAAGCAGTTTGTCCCCTAATACAGTGCCATCAGAAAATATTCACTCCTCTTCTTCTACATTTTATTGTGTTACATTCTGAATTTAAATTTGATTAAATGTAGATTTTCTTTTCAATGGCCAACACATAATACCCCATAACATCAAAGTGGATTTCTGTTTTTTGAAATGTTTACAAATTAATAAAAAAAATAACAGCTGAAATGTCTTGAGTCAATAAGTATTCAAATCCTTTCTTATGGCAACCCTAAATAAGTTCTGAAGCAGACATTGAATATCCCTTAGAGCATGGTGAAGTTAGGAATTTCGCTTTGGCTTCTTACCTAACTCATTTGCCGAAGAGGAGGGAAAACACTTAGGGATTTCACCATGAGGCCAATGGTGACTTCAAAACAGTTACAGAGTTTAATTTCTGCGTTAGGAGAAAACTGTACAGAATAAAGATATTCCAAAACATGCATCCTGTTTGCAACAAGGCACTAAAGTAATACTGCAAAAAAAATTGCAAAGCAATTAACATTTTGTCCTAAATATAACGTGCTATGTTTTGGGCATATCCAATAAAACACACTTCTGAGTACCACTCCCCATATTTTCAAGCATAGTGTTGGCTGCATCATGTTATGTGTATGCTTGTTATAGCTAAGGACTGGGGAGTTTTTCAGGATAAAAAATAAACAGAATAGAGCTAAGCACAGGCAAATTCCTAGAAGAGAACCTGGTTCAGCCTGATGATGAATTTACCTTTCAGCAGGATAATAACCTAAAACACAAGACCAAATCTTAACTGGACTTGCTTACCAAAAAGACAGTGAATGTTCCTGAGTGGTCGAGTTTTGACTTAAATCTACTTGAAAATCGATGGCAGACCTAAAAATGGTTGTCTAGCAACGATCAACAACTAATTTAGAGCTTGAAGAATTCTGAAAAGCGTAATGGGCAAATGTTGCGCAATCAAAGTGTGCAACATTTTACTTCGTCTCGGGCCTAACAATACCCATGCCAATATATCCTCCAAACATCGGCTTCTCGGTCATGATCAACTTTTATACAATGGGTTACCAACATATTCAAATAATGATTGACATATTTTCATTAAAAAAACGTTATTTTTATGAATATTTATAGTATTTCATCCTTTCATAAGATATAGTCCTGAAACAAATCTATGGTTGCTACCCATGCCAGCTGGTCGTTGGTTCTATTGGTTTGGTTGCCAGAGATGCAACCCAGTCGTTCAGTCTTTTTGTTCTGTGTCTATGGAAGCGACCTAGTCGTTGGTTCTAAATGTTCCATTGCCATGCTGGCAACGTTCTTATCCCTTGCTTGCTAGCTATTCAACTACGGCCAACTTACAGTCACGTCAAACAGTGCAGACAGAATAACAACAGTAGCTGCATTTGTTTAAGCTGTTTTCTAGTGACATTTATTTGGATACATCCATTACAAGGAGCTAATGATGCGCAATTTCGCCTGACATAGAACATATGCTCTCTCGCTAGGACACTGTTGTTCAGAGGAGCTAGCCAGCAACACAGCTAACACAATAACTTCAAACTGAAGTTGGAAAGACTGCAAACTAGCTGCAATTCGTTTCGTTTGACCTTTTTTCAATTGACATTTCTTTGTTTATATCCATAAAAATGGTGCCAGTTTTTTCATGATTTCGTCTGGCTGACCCTCTCTCGTCCCGACTCCCGACCCCTATACTTTCATTACTATGGGACAGTCGGAGATCGATTTTGAATATTGAAACAATGTTGCAAATGTAGGAGAGACAGACAGCAAGGTTTATACAAATCTCCGCTTTTGAAAACTAAATGTTAGTCTAAAAGAAATGTGAAATAATGTCTAGATGCTTTTTATAGTGAAGATCAAGTTTGTAACTTGCCTGGCTGGGTTGATGAGACAGTGGATTGCGCTGTCAGATGGAACAGAGTAAATAGGCATTTTAACGTCATAGATTTAGCCTGTGTGCTGGAATGCACTTTTAACCAATCAGCATTCAGAATTAGACCCACCTGTTTTTATAAACAGCTGTAATCTCTGCCAAAGGTGCTTCTACAAAGTATTGACTCAGGGTTGTGAATACTTATGTAAATGAGATATTTATGTAATTTACATTTTCAATACATTTGCAAAAATGTCCCTTTGTCATTA